>NC_086373.1:10377994-10407427 GCF_036588685.1 Mytilus trossulus | reverse complement strand
CACTAAGAACCTTAGACAAAGTTCTTTAAAGCAGGGGACTTTTAATAATTTGCCCATCCTGATTTCAAAGGTAACAAAGCAAGAGAGGCCAAACGTATAACCCAAGGCAACACGAAAATAGCAACAAGCAGTGTCATTTCTGAATTTTTATAACTATTATTTAAACATAAGTCAGCTATACAGGCTCGTTGGTCTAGGGGTATGATTCTCGCTTAGGGTGCGAGAGGTCCCGGGTTCGAATCCCGGACGAGCCCAATTTTTGCCTCATATTGTCAATGCGTGGCGAAATCTCAAAACTGTTTTCAATTACCAGTCGATGGGATATTCAAAGGAAATACACCGCTAATTCGAACGTCAATTAGAATGCATTTAACAGTATTCAGTAGGAGAAAAATACATGCAGCAATACAACAGTTATCGTTTGAATTTTTGTTGGTTTTTTATTGTTTGATCTCGAGCAATGTAAGGTGAATTTCTAGTCAACTTAGAATTTATAATATGTATCTTGGCTGGTAAACTCCTTTGCCACGTATGGAGAATAACTTTATTCTATAGTTAAATACGGAAAATGTAACTCTAACTATCAAGCGGCTCGTTGGTCTAGGGGTATGATTCTCGCTTTGGGTGCGAGAGGTCCCGGGTTCGAATCCCGGACGAGCCCGTTAATTTTTGGGAACGGTTTATAGGCGTTTGGATTCAATGAAATTGTACTTTTGTATCTGCCATTGACATTCAAAGCAGTCTGGCTCAGAAATTGCTCAGCATGTTGTCCCATCACTGATGAGGAAAAGCGGTCAAATGGAGATAGAGGAGTTGACATTCTGGTACATGCATTTATATTCCGATGATTTTGACCTTTTTTTCGAAGAATGCTTTATTTTCGTTTGTTCAGGCTGTAAAACAACTTACCTTGATTATCACCATCAACTTGTGCAATGAAGGAAATGTCGATATCGGATTTAGCTAGCGTATAAGTAGGATACACATATAGACGACAGAGCTAGGAGTGTCTGCTTTTCAAATTGATTGTGCAGAAGAAAGGCAAACCCCATCCCATGCCAAGAGAATTTCCGTGACGGCGAAAATTAACACGAACACGCACCTGTTGCATGCGGAAACGGGTGTTATTCATCTTGATTGCACCATTTTTTAATCGGACCTTGGCTTGAAATATGGAAAAACTTCGCTCTTACTTCAACTGTTTCCGTAGTGTAGTGGTAATCACGTCCGCTTCACACGGCGAAGGTCCTGGGTTCGAGCCCCAGCGGAAACATATTAATTTTTGGGGTAATTCGGATCATCGTGAAGTGTGCTTATTATAGTGCCTTGAGATATATCTCCTTCGGTGTTCTTTTGCAGCCGACGCATGTCGTTCATGTTAAATTGAACATATCACCTCTAATTAAAATCTTTGGAAATCGTCTACACTAAGAACCTTAGACAAAGTTCTTTAAGCAGGGGACTTTTAATAATTTGCCCATCCTGATTTCAAAGGTAACAAAGCAAGAGAGGCCAAACGTATAACCCAAGGCAACACGAAAATAGCAACAAGCAGTGTCATTTCTGAATTTTATAACTATTATTTAAACATAAGTCAGCTATACAGGCTCGTTGGTCTAGGGGGTATGATTCTCGCTTAGGGGTGCGAGAGGTCCCGGGTTCGGAATCCCGGACGAGCCCAATTTTTGCCTCTATTGTCAATGCGTGGCGAATCTCAAAACTGTTTTTCAATACCAGTCCGATGGGATATTCAAAGGAAATACACCGCTAATTCGAACGTCAATTAGAATGCATTTAACAGTATTCAGTAGGAGAAAAATACATGCAGCAATACAACAGTTATCGTTTGAATTTTTGTTGGTTTTTTATTGTTTGATCTCGAGCAATGTAAGGTGAATTTTCTAGTCAACTTAGAATTTATAATATGTATCTTGGCTGGTAAACTCCTTTGCCACGTATGGAGAATAACTTTATTCTATAGTTAAATACGGAAAATGTAACTCTAACTATCAAGCGGCTCGTTGGTCTAGGGGTATGATTCTCGCTTTGGGTGCGAGGAGGTCCCGGGTTCGAATCCCGGACGAGCCCCGTTAATTTTTGGAACGGTTTATTAGGCGTTTGGATTCAATGAAAATTGTACTTTTGTATCTGCCATTGACATTCAAAGCAGTCTGGCTCAGAAATTGCTCAGCATGTTGTCCCATCACTGATGAGGAAAAGCGGTCAAATGGAGATAGAGGAGTTGACATTCTGGTACATGCATTTATATTCCGATGATTTTGACCTTTTTTTCGAAGAATGCTTTATTTTCGTTTGTTCAGGCTGTAAAACAACTTACCTTGATTATCACCATCAACTTGTGCAATGAAGGAAATGTCGATATCGGATTTAGCTAGCGTATAGTAGGATACACATATAGACGACAGAGCTAGGAGTGTCTGCTTTTCAATTGATTGTGCAGAAGAAAGGCAAACCCCATCCCATGCCAAGAGAATTTCCGTGACGGCCGAAAATTAACACGAACACGCACCTGTTGCATGCGGAAACGGGTGTTATTCATCTTGATGCACCATTTTTTAATCGGACCTTGCTTGAAATATGGAAAACTTCGCTCTTACTTCAACTGTTTCCGTAGTGTAGTGGTAATCACGTCCGCTTCACACGCGGAAGGTCCTGGGTTCGAGCCCCAGCGGAAACATATTAATTTTTGGGTAATTCGGATCATCGTGAAGTGTGCTTATTATAGTGCCTTGAGATATATCTCCTTCGGTGTTCTTTTGCAGCCGACGCATGTCGTTCATGTTAAATTGAACATATCACCTCTAATTAAAATCTTTGAAATCGTCTACACTAAGAACCTTAGACAAAGTTCTTTAAAGCAGGGGACTTTTAATAATTTGCCCATCCTGATTTCAAAGGTAACAAAGCAAGAGAGGCCAAACGTATACCCAAGGGCAACACGAAAATAGCAACAAGCAGTGTCATTTCTGAATTTTATAACTATTATTTAAACATAAGTCAGCTATACAGGCTCGTTGGTCTAGGGGTATGATTCTCGCTTAGGGTGCGAGAGGTCCCGGGTTCGAATCCCGGACGAGCCCAATTTTTGCCTCATATTGTCAATGCGTGGCGAATCTCAAAACTGTTTTCAATACCAGTCGATGGGATATTCAAAGGAAATACACCGCTAATTCGAACGTCAATTAGAATGCATTTAACAGTATTCAGTAGGAGAAAAATACATGCAGCAATACAACAGTTATCGTTTGAATTTTTGTTGGTTTTTTATTGTTTGATCTCGAGCAATGTAAGGTGAATTTCTAGTCAACTTAGAATTTATAATATGTATCTTGGCTGGTAAACTCCTTTGCCACGTATGGAGAATAACTTTATTCTATAGTTAAATACGGAAAATGTAACTCTAACTATCAAGCGGCTCGTTGGTCTAGGGGTATGATTCTCGCTTTGGGTGCGAGAGGTCCCGGGTTCGAATCCCGGACGAGCCCGTTAATTTTTGGAACGGTTTATAGGCGTTTGGATTCAATGAAATTGTACTTTTGTATCTGCCATTGACATTCAAAGCAGTCTGGCTCAGAAATTGCTCAGCATGTTGTCCCATCACTGATGAGGAAAAGCGGTCAAATGGAGATAGAGGAGTGTGACATTCTGGTACATGCATTTATATTCCGATGATTTTGACCTTTTTTTCGAAGAATGCTTTATTTTCGTTTGTTCAGGCTGTAAAACAACTTACCTTGATTATCACCATCAACTTGTGCAATGAAGGAAATGTCGATATCGGATTAGCTAGCGTATAAGTAGGATACACATATAGACGACAGAGCTAGGAGTGTCTGCTTTTCAATTGATTGTGCAGAAGAAAGGCAAACCCCATCCCATGCCAAGAGAATTTCCGTGACGGCGAAAATTAACACGAACACGCACCTGTTGCATGCGGAAACGGGTGTTATTCATCTTGATTGCACCATTTTTTAATCGGACCTTGCTTGAAATATGGAAAACTTCGCTCTTTACTTCAACTGTTTCCGTAGTGTAGTGGTAATCACGTCCGCTTCACACGCGGAAGGTCCTGGGTTCGAGCCCCAGCGGAAACACTATTAATTTTTGGGTAATTCGGATCATCGTGAAGTGTGCTTATTATAGTGCCTTGAGATATATCTCCTTCGGTGTTCTTTTGCAGCCGACGCATGTCGTTCATGTTAAATTGAACATATCACCTCTAATTAAAATCTTTGAAATCGTCTACACTAAGAACCTTAGACAAAGTTCTTTAAAGCAGGGGACTTTTAATAATTTGCCCATCCTGATTTCAAAGGTAACAAAGCAAGAGAGGCCAAACGTATAACCCAAGGCAACACGAAAATAGCAACAAGCAGTGTCATTTCTGAATTTTATAACTATTATTTAAACATAAGTCAGCTATACAGGCTCGTTGGTCTAGGGGTATGATTCTCGCTTAGGGTGCGAGAGGTCCCGGGTTCGAATCCCGGACGAGCCCAATTTTTGCCTCATATTGTCAATGCGTGGCGAATCTCAAAACTGTTTTCAATACCAGTCGATGGGATATTCAAAGGAAATACACCGCTAATTCGAACGTCAATTAGAATGCATTTAACAGTATTCAGTAGGAGAAAAATACATGCAGCAATACAACAGTTATCGTTTGAATTTTTGTTGGTTTTTTATTGTTTGATCTCGAGCAATGTAAGGTGAATTTCTAGTCAACTTAGAATTTATAATATGTATCTTGGCTGGTAAACTCCTTTGCCACGTATGGAGAATAACTTTATTCTATAGTTAAATACGGAAAATGTAACTCTAACTATCAAGCGGCTCGTTGGTCTAGGGGTATGATTCTCGCTTTGGGTGCGAGAGGTCCCGGGTTCGAATCCCGGACGAGCCCGTTAATTTTTGGAACGGTTTATAGGCGTTTGGATTCAATGAAATTGTACTTTTGTATCTGCCATTGACATTCAAAGCAGTCTGGCTCAGAAATTGCTCAGCATGTTGTCCCATCACTGATGAGGAAAAGCGGTCAAATGGAGATAGAGGAGTTGACATTCTGGTACATGCATTTATATTCCGATGATTTTGACCTTTTTTTCGAAGAATGCTTTATTTTCGTTTGTTCAGGCTGTAAAACAACTTACCTTGATTATCACCATCAACTTGTGCAATGAAGGAAATGTCGATATCGGATTTAGCTAGCGTATAAGTAGGATACACATATAGACGACAGAGCTAGGAGTGTCTGCTTTTCAATTGATTGTGCAGAAGAAAGGCAAACCCCATCCCATGCCAAGAGAATTTCCGTGACGGCGAAAATTAACACGAACACGCACCTGTTGCATGCGGAAACGGGTGTTATTCATCTTGATTGCACCATTTTTTAATCGGACCTTGCTTGAAATATGGAAAACTTCGCTCTTACTTCAACTGTTTCCGTAGTGTAGTGGTAATCACGTCCGCTTCACACGCGGAAGGTCCTGGGTTCGAGCCCCAGCGGAAACATATTAATTTTTGGGTAATTCGGATCATCGTGAAGTGTGCTTATTATAGTGCCTTGAGATATATCTCCTTCGGTGTTCTTTTGCAGCCGACGCATGTCGTTCATGTTAAATTGAACATATCACCTCTAATTAAAATCTTTGAAATCGTCTACACTAAGAACCTTAGACAAAGTTCTTTAAAGCAGGGGACTTTTAATAATTTGCCCATCCTGATTTCAAAGGTAACAAAGCAAGAGAGGCCAAACGTATAACCCAAGGCAACACGAAAATAGCAACAAGCAGTGTCATTTCTGAATTTTATAACTATTATTTAAACATAAGTCAGCTATACAGGCTCGTTGGTCTAGGGGTATGATTCTCGCTTAGGGTGCGAGAGGTCCCGGGTTCGAATCCCGGACGAGCCCAATTTTTGCCTCATATTGTCAATGCGTGGCGAATCTCAAAACTGTTTTCAATACCAGTCGATGGGATATTCAAAGGAAATACACCGCTAATTCGAACGTCAATTAGAATGCATTTAACAGTATTCAGTAGGAGAAAAATACATGCAGCAATACAACAGTTATCGTTTGAATTTTTGTTGGTTTTTTATTGTTTGATCTCGAGCAATGTAAGGTGAATTTCTAGTCAACTTAGAATTTATAATATGTATCTTGGCTGGTAAACTCCTTTGCCACGTATGGAGAATAACTTTATTCTATAGTTAAATACGGAAAATGTAACTCTAACTATCAAGCGGCTCGTTGGTCTAGGGGTATGATTCTCGCTTTGGGTGCGAGAGGTCCCGGGTTCGAATCCCGGACGAGCCCGTTAATTTTTGGAACGGTTTATAGGCGTTTGGATTCAATGAAATTGTACTTTTGTATCTGCCATTGACATTCAAAGCAGTCTGGCTCAGAAATTGCTCAGCATGTTGTCCCATCACTGATGAGGAAAAGCGGTCAAATGGAGATAGAGGAGTTGACATTCTGGTACATGCATTTATATTCCGATGATTTTGACCTTTTTTTCGAAGAATGCTTTATTTTCGTTTGTTCAGGCTGTAAAACAACTTACCTTGATTATCACCATCAACTTGTGCAATGAAGGAAATGTCGATATCGGATTTAGCTAGCGTATAAGTAGGATACACATATAGACGACAGAGCTAGGAGTGTCTGCTTTTCAATTGATTGTGCAGAAGAAAGGCAAACCCCATCCCATGCCAAGAGAATTTCCGTGACGGCGAAAATTAACACGAACACGCACCTGTTGCATGCGGAAACGGGTGTTATTCATCTTGATTGCACCATTTTTTAATCGGACCTTGCTTGAAATATGGAAAACTTCGCTCTTACTTCAACTGTTTCCGTAGTGTAGTGGTAATCACGTCCGCTTCACACGCGGAAGGTCCTGGGTTCGAGCCCCAGCGGAAACATATTAATTTTTGGGTAATTCGGATCATCGTGAAGTGTGCTTATTATAGTGCCTTGAGATATATCTCCTTCGGTGTTCTTTTGCAGCCGACGCATGTCGTTCATGTTAAATTGAACATATCACCTCTAATTAAAATCTTTGAAATCGTCTACACTAAGAACCTTAGACAAAGTTCTTTAAAGCAGGGGACTTTTAATAATTTGCCCATCCTGATTTCAAAGGTAACAAAGCAAGAGAGGCCAAACGTATAACCCAAGGCAACACGAAAATAGCAACAAGCAGTGTCATTTCTGAATTTTATAACTATTATTTAAACATAAGTCAGCTATACAGGCTCGTTGGTCTAGGGGTATGATTCTCGCTTAGGGTGCGAGAGGTCCCGGGTTCGAATCCCGGACGAGCCCAATTTTTGCCTCATATTGTCAATGCGTGGCGAATCTCAAAACTGTTTTCAATACCAGTCGATGGGATATTCAAAGGAAATACACCGCTAATTCGAACGTCAATTAGAATGCATTTAACAGTATTCAGTAGGAGAAAAATACATGCAGCAATACAACAGTTATCGTTTGAATTTTTGTTGGTTTTTTATTGTTTGATCTCGAGCAATGTAAGGTGAATTTCTAGTCAACTTAGAATTTATAATATGTATCTTGGCTGGTAAACTCCTTTGCCACGTATGGAGAATAACTTTATTCTATAGTTAAATACGGAAAATGTAACTCTAACTATCAAGCGGCTCGTTGGTCTAGGGGTATGATTCTCGCTTTGGGTGCGAGAGGTCCCGGGTTCGAATCCCGGACGAGCCCGTTAATTTTTGGAACGGTTTATAGGCGTTTGGATTCAATGAAATTGTACTTTTGTATCTGCCATTGACATTCAAAGCAGTCTGGCTCAGAAATTGCTCAGCATGTTGTCCCATCACTGATGAGGAAAAGCGGTCAAATGGAGATAGAGGAGTTGACATTCTGGTACATGCATTTATATTCCGATGATTTTGACCTTTTTTTCGAAGAATGCTTTATTTTCGTTTGTTCAGGCTGTAAAACAACTTACCTTGATTATCACCATCAACTTGTGCAATGAAGGAAATGTCGATATCGGATTTAGCTAGCGTATAAGTAGGATACACATATAGACGACAGAGCTAGGAGTGTCTGCTTTTCAATTGATTGTGCAGAAGAAAGGCAAACCCCATCCCATGCCAAGAGAATTTCCGTGACGGCGAAAATTAACACGAACACGCACCTGTTGCATGCGGAAACGGGTGTTATTCATCTTGATTGCACCATTTTTTAATCGGACCTTGCTTGAAATATGGAAAACTTCGCTCTTACTTCATTTCCGTAGTGTAGTGGTAATCACGTCCGCTTCACACGCGGAAGGTCCTGGGTTCGAGCCCCAGCGGAAACATATTAATTTTTGGGTAATTCGGATCATCGTGAAGTGTGCTTATTATAGTGCCTTGAGATATATCTCCTTCGGTGTTCTTTTGCAGCCGACGCATGTCGTTCATGTTAAATTGAACATATCACCTCTAATTAAAATCTTTGAAATCGTCTACACTAAGAACCTTAGACAAAAGTTCTTTAAAGCAGGGGACTTTTATAATTTGCCCATCCTGATTTCAAAGGTAACAAAGCAAGAGAGGCCAAACGTATAACCCAAGGCAACACGAAAATAGCAACAAGCAGTGTCATTTCTGAATTTTATAACTATTATTTAAACATAAGTCAGCTATACAGGCTCGTTGGTCTAGGGGTATGATTCTCGCTTAGGGTGCGAGAGGTCCCGGGTTCGAATCCCGGACGAGCCCAATTTTTGCCTCATATTGTCAATGCGTGGCGAATCTCAAAACTGTTTTCAATACCAGTCGATGGGATATTCAAAGGAAAATACACCGCTAATTCGAACGTCAATTAGAATGCATTTAACAGTATTCAGTAGGAGAAAAATACATGCAGCAATACAACAGTTATCGTTTGAATTTTTGTTGGTTTTTATTGTTTGATCTCGAGCAATGTAAGGTGAATTTCTAGTCAACTTAGAATTTATAATATGTATCTTGGCTGGTAAACTCCTTTGCCACGTATGGAGAATAACTTTATTCTATAGTTAAATACGGAAAATGTAACTCTAACTATCAAGCGGCTCGTTGGTCTAGGGGTATGATTCTCGCTTTGGGTGCGAGAGGTCCCGGGTTCGAATCCCGGACGAGCCCGTTAATTTTGGAACGGTTTATAGGCGTTTGGATTCAATGAAATTGTACTTTTGTATCTGCCATTGACATTCAAAGCAGTCTGGCTCAGAAATTGCTCAGCATGTTGTCCCATCACTGATGAGGAAAAGCGGTCAAATGGAGATAGAGGAGTTGACATTCTGGTACATGCATTTATATTCCGATGATTTTGACCTTTTTTTCGAAGAATGCTTTATTTTTCGTTTGTTCAGGCTGTAAAACAACTTACCTTGATTATCACCATCAACTTGTGCAATGAAGGAAATGTCGATATCGGATTTAGCTAGCGTATAAGTAGGATACACATATAGACGACAGAGCTAGGAGTGTCTGCTTTTCAATTGATTGTGCAGAAGAAAGGCAAACCCATCCCATGCCAAGAGAATTTCCGTGACGGCGAAAATTAACACGAACACGCACCTGTTGCATGCGGAAACGGGTGTTATTCATCTTGATTGCACCATTTTTTAATCGGACCTTGCTTGAAATATGGAAAACTTCGCTCTTACTTCAACTGTTTCCGTAGTGTAGTGGTAATCACGTCCGCTTCACACGCGGAAGGTCCTGGGTTCGAGCCCAGCGGAAACATATTAATTTTTGGGTAATTCGGATCATCGTGAAGTGTGCTTATTATAGTGCCTTGAGATATATCTCCTTCGGTGTTCTTTTGCAGCCGACGCATGTCGTTCATGTTAAATTGAACATATCACCTCTAATTAAAATCTTTGAATCGTCTACACTAAGAACCTTAGACAAAGTTCTTTAAAGCAGGGGACTTTTAATAATTTGCCCATCCTGATTTCAAAGGTAACAAAGCAAGAGAGGCCAAACGTATAACCCAAGGCAACACGAAAATAGCAACAAGCAGTGTCATTTCTGAATTTTATAACTATTATTTAAACATAAGTCAGCTATACAGGCTCGTTGGTCTAGGGGTATGATTCTCGCTTAGGGTGCGAGAGGTCCCGGGTTCGAATCCCGGACGAGCCCAATTTTTGCCTCATATTGTCAATGCGTGGCGAATCTCAAAACTGTTTTCAATACCAGTCGATGGATATTCAAAGGAAATACACCGCTAATTCGAACGTCAATTAGAATGCATTTAACAGTATTCAGTAGGAGAAAAATACATGCAGCAATACAACAGTTATCGTTTGAATTTTTGTTGGTTTTTTATTGTTTGATCTCGAGCAATGTAAGGTGAATTTCTAGTCAACTTAGAATTTATAATATGTATCTTGGCTGGTAAACTCCTTTGCCACGTATGGAGAATAACTTTATTCTATAGTTAAATACGGAAAATGTAACTCTAACTATCAAGCGGCTCGTTGGTCTAGGGGTATAGATTCTCGCTTTGGGTGCGAGAGGTCCCGGTTCGAATCCCGGACGAGCCCGTTAATTTTTGGAACGGTTTATAGGCGTTTGGATTCAATGAAATTGTACTTTTGTATCTGCCATTGACATTCAAAGCAGTCTGGCTCAGAAATTGCTCAGCATGTTGTCCATCACTGATGAGGAAAAGCGGTCAATGAGATAGAGGAGTTGACATTCTGGTACAAGCATTTATATTCCGATGATTTTGACCTTTTTTCGAAGAATGCTTTATTTTCGTTTGTTCAGGCTGTAAAACAACTTACCTTGATTATCACCATCAACTTGTGCAATGAAGGAAATGTCGATATCGGATTTAGCTAGCGTATAAGTAGGATACACATATAGACGACAGAGCTAGGAGTGTCTGCTTTTCAATTGATGTGCAGAAGAAAGGCAAACCCCATCCCATGCCAAGAGAATTTCCGTGACGGCGAAATTAACACGAACACGCACCTGTTGCATGCGGAAACGGGTGTTATTCATCTTGATTGCACCATTTTTTAATCGGACCTTGCTTGAAATATGGAAAACTTCGCTCTTACTTCAACTGTTTCCGTAGTGTAGTGGTAATCACGTCCGCTTCACACGCGGAAGGTCCTGGTTCGAGCCCCAGCGGAAACATATTAATTTTTGGGTAATTCGGATCATCGTGAAGTGTGCTTATTATAGTGCCTTGAGATATATCTCCTTCGGTGTTCTTTTGCAGCCCGACGCATGTCGTTCATGTTAAATTGAACATATCACCTCTAATTAAAATCTTTGAAATCGTCTACACTAAGAACCTTAGACAAAGTTCTTTAAAGCAGGGGACTTTTAATATTTGCCCATCCTGATTTCAAAGGTAACAAAGCAAGAGAGGCCAAACGTATAACCCAAGGCAACACGAAAATAGCAACAAGCAGTGTCATTTCTGAATTTTATAACTATTATTTAAACATAAGTCAGCTATACAGGCTCGTTGTCTAGGGGTATGATTCTCGCTTAGGGTGCGAGAGGTCCCGGGTTCGAATCCGGACGAGCCCAATTTTTGCCTCATATTGTCAATGCGTGGCGAATCTCAAAACTGTTTTTCAATACCAGTCGATGGGATATTCAAAGGAAATACACCGCTAATTCGAACGTCAATTAGAATGCATTTAACAGTATTCAGTAGGAGAAAAATACATGCAGCAATACAACAGTTATCGTTTGAATTTTGTTGGTTTTTTATTGTTTGATCTCGAGCAATGTAAGGTGAATTTCTAGTCAACTTAGAATTTATAATATGTATCTTGGCTGGTAAACTCCTTTGCCACGTATGGAGAATAACTTTATTCTATAGTTAAATACGGAAAATGTACTCTAACTATCAAGCGGCTCGTTGGTCTAGGGTATGATTCTCGCTTGGGTGCGAGAGGTCCCGGGTTCGAATCCCGGACGAGCCCGTTAATTTTTGGAACGGTTTATAGGCGTTTGGATTCAATGAAATTGTACTTTTGTATCTGCCATTGACATTCAAAGCAGTCTGGCTCAGAAATTGCTCAGCATGTTGTCCCATCACTGATGAGGAAAGCGGTCAAATGAGATAGAGGAGTTGACATTCTGGTACATGCATTTATATTCCGATGATTTTGACCTTTTTTTCGAAGAATGCTTTATTTTCGTTTGTTCAGGCTGTAAAACAACTTACCTTGATTATCACCATCAACTTGTGCAATGAAGGAAATGTCGATATCGGATTTAGCTAGCGTATAAGTAGGATACACATATAGACGACAGAGCTAGGAGTGTCTGCTTTTCAATTGATTGTGCAGAAGAAAGGCAAACCCCATCCCATGCCAAGAGAATTTCCGTGACGGCGAAAATTAACAGAACAACGCACCTGTTGCATGCGGAAACGGGTGTTATTCATCTTGATTGCACCATTTTTTAATCGGACCTTGCTTGAAATATGGAAAACTTCGCTCTTACTTCAACTGTTTCCGTAGTGTAGTGGTAATCACGTCCGCTTCACACGCGGAAGGTCCTGGCGTTCGAGCCCCAGCGGAAACATATTAATTTTTGGTAATTCGGATCATCGTGAAGTGTGCTTATTATAGTGCCTTGAGATATATCTCCTTCGGTGTTCTTTTGCAGCCGACGCATGTCGTTCATGTTAAATTGAACATATCACCTCTAATTAAAATCTTGAAATCGTCTACACTAAGAACCTTAGACAAAGTTCTTAAAGCAGGGGACTTTTAATAATTTGCCCATCCTGATTTCAAAGGTAACAAAGCAAGAGAGGCCAAACGTATAACCCAAGGCAACACGAAATAGCAACAAGCAGTGTCATTTCTGAATTTTATAACTATTATTTAAACATAAGTCAGCTATACAGGCTCGTTGGTCTAGGGGTATGATTCTCGCTTAGGGTGCGAGAGGTCCCGGGTTCGAATCCGGACGAGCCCAATTTTTGCCTCATATTGTCAATGCGTGGCGAATCTCAAAACTGTTTTCAATACCAGTCGATGGGATATTCAAAGGAAATACACCGCTAATTCGAACGTCAATTAGAATGCATTTAACAGTATTCAGTAGGAGAAAAATACATGCAGCAATACAACAGTTATCGTTTGAATTTTTGTTGGTTTTTTATTGTTGATCTCGAGCAATGTAAGGTGAATTTCTAGTCAACTTAGAATTTATAATATGTATCTTGGCTGATATGTATCTTGGCTGGTAAACTCCTTTGCCACGTATGGAGAATAACTTTATTCTATAGTTAAATACGGAAAATGTAACTCTAACTATCAAGCGGCTCGTTGGTCTAGGGGTATGATTCTCGCTTTGGGTGCGAGAGGTCCCGGGTTCGAATCCCGGACGAGCCCGTTAATTTTTGGAACGGTTTATAGGCGTTTGGATTCAATGAAATTGTACTTTTGTATCTGCCATTGACATTCAAAGCAGTCTGGCTCAGAAATTGCTCAGCATGTTGTCCCATCACTGATGAGGAAAAGCGGTCAAATGGAGATAGAGGAGTTGACATTCTGGTACATGCATTTATATTCCGATGATTTTGACCTTTTTTTCGAAGAATGCTTTATTTTCGTTTGTTCAGGCTGTAAAACAACTTACCTTGATTATCACCATCAACTTGTGCAATGAAGGAAATGTCGATATCGGATTTAGCTAGCGTATAAGTAGGATACACATATAGACGACAGAGCTAGGAGTGTCTGCTTTTCAATTGATTGTGCAGAAGAAAGGCAAACCCCATCCCATGCCAAGAGAATTTCCGTGACGGCGAAAATTAACACGAACACGCACCTGTTGCATGCGGAAACGGGTGTTATTCATCTTGATTGCACCATTTTTTAATCGGACCTTGCTTGAAATATGGAAAACTTCGCTCTTACTTCAACTGTTTCCGTAGTGTAGTGGTAATCACGTCCGCTTCACACGCGGAAGGTCCTGGGTTCGAGCCCCAGCGGAAACATATTAATTTTTGGGTAATTCGGATCATCGTGAAGTGTGCTTATTATAGTGCCTTGAGATATATCTCCTTCGGTGTTCTTTTGCAGCCGACGCATGTCGTTCATGTTAAATTGAACATATCACCTCTAATTAAAATCTTTGAAATCGTCTACACTAAGAACCTTAGACAAAGTTCTTTAAAGCAGGGGACTTTTAATAATTTGCCCATCCTGATTTCAAAGGTAACAAAGCAAGAGAGGCCAAACGTATAACCCAAGGCAACACGAAAATAGCAACAAGCAGTGTCATTTCTGAATTTTATAACTATTATTTAAACATAAGTCAGCTATACAGGCTCGTTGGTCTAGGGGTATGATTCTCGCTTAGGGTGCGAGAGGTCCCGGGTTCGAATCCCGGACGAGCCCAATTTTTGCCTCATATTGTCAATGCGTGGCGAATCTCAAAACTGTTTTCAATACCAGTCGATGGGATATTCAAAGGAAATACACCGCTAATTCGAACGTCAATTAGAATGCATTTAACAGTATTCAGTAGGAGAAAAATACATGCAGCAATACAACAGTTATCGTTTGAATTTTTGTTGGTTTTTTATTGTTTGATCTCGAGCAATGTAAGGTGAATTTCTAGTCAACTTAGAATTTATAATATGTATCTTGGCTGGTAAACTCCTTTGCCACGTATGGAGAATAACTTTATTCTATAGTTAAATACGGAAAATGTAACTCTAACTATCAAGCGGCTCGTTGGTCTAGGGGTATGATTCTCGCTTTGGGTGCGAGAGGTCCCGGGTTCGAATCCCGGACGAGCCCGTTAATTTTTGGAACGGTTTATAGGCGTTTGGATTCAATGAAATTGTACTTTTGTATCTGCCATTGACATTCAAAGCAGTCTGGCTCAGAAATTGCTCAGCATGTTGTCCCATCACTGATGAGGAAAAGCGGTCAAATGGAGATAGAGGAGTTGACATTCTGGTACATGCATTTATATTCCGATGATTTTGACCTTTTTTTCGAAGAATGCTTTATTTTCGTTTGTTCAGGCTGTAAAACAACTTACCTTGATTATCACCATCAACTTGTGCAATGAAGGAAATGTCGATATCGGATTTAGCTAGCGTATAAGTAGGATACACATATAGACGACAGAGCTAGGAGTGTCTGCTTTTCAATTGATTGTGCAGAAGAAAGGCAAACCCCATCCCATGCCAAGAGAATTTCCGTGACGGCGAAAATTAACACGAACACGCACCTGTTGCATGCGGAAACGGGTGTTATTCATCTTGATTGCACCATTTTTTAATCGGACCTTGCTTGAAATATGGAAAACTTCGCTCTTACTTCAACTGTTTCCGTAGTGTAGTGGTAATCACGTCCGCTTCACACGCGGAAGGTCCTGGGTTCGAGCCCCAGCGGAAACATATTAATTTTTGGGTAATTCGGATCATCGTGAAGTGTGCTTATTATAGTGCCTTGAGATATATCTCCTTCGGTGTTCTTTTGCAGCCGACGCATGTCGTTCATGTTAAATTGAACATATCACCTCTAATTAAAATCTTTGAAATCGTCTACACTAAGAACCTTAGACAAAGTTCTTTAAAGCAGGGGACTTTTAATAATTTGCCCATCCTGATTTCAAAGGTAACAAAGCAAGAGAGGCCAAACGTATAACCCAAGGCAACACGAAAATAGCAACAAGCAGTGTCATTTCTGAATTTTATAACTATTATTTAAACATAAGTCAGCTATACAGGCTCGTTGGTCTAGGGGTATGATTCTCGCTTAGGGTGCGAGAGGTCCCGGGTTCGAATCCCGGACGAGCCCAATTTTTGCCTCATATTGTCAATGCGTGGCGAATCTCAAAACTGTTTTCAATACCAGTCGATGGGATATTCAAAGGAAATACACCGCTAATTCGAACGTCAATTAGAATGCATTTAACAGTATTCAGTAGGAGAAAAATACATGCAGCAATACAACAGTTATCGTTTGAATTTTTGTTGGTTTTTTATTGTTTGATCTCGAGCAATGTAAGGTGAATTTCTAGTCAACTTAGAATTTATAATATGTATCTTGGCTGGTAAACTCCTTTGCCACGTATGGAGAATAACTTTATTCTATAGTTAAATACGGAAAATGTAACTCTAACTATCAAGCGGCTCGTTGGTCTAGGGGTATGATTCTCGCTTTGGGTGCGAGAGGTCCCGGGTTCGAATCCCGGACGAGCCCGTTAATTTTTGGAACGGTTTATAGGCGTTTGGATTCAATGAAATTGTACTTTTGTATCTGCCATTGACATTCAAAGCAGTCTGGCTCAGAAATTGCTCAGCATGTTGTCCCATCACTGATGAGGAAAAGCGGTCAAATGGAGATAGAGGAGTTGACATTCTGGTACATGCATTTATATTCCGATGATTTTGACCTTTTTTTCGAAGAATGCTTTATTTTCGTTTGTTCAGGCTGTAAAACAACTTACCTTGATTATCACCATCAACTTGTGCAATGAAGGAAATGTCGATATCGGATTTAGCTAGCGTATAAGTAGGATACACATATAGACGACAGAGCTAGGAGTGTCTGCTTTTCAATTGATTGTGCAGAAGAAAGGCAAACCCCATCCCATGCCAAGAGAATTTCCGTGACGGCGAAAATTAACACGAACACGCACCTGTTGCATGCGGAAACGGGTGTTATTCATCTTGATTGCACCATTTTTTAATCGGACCTTGCTTGAAATATGGAAAACTTCGCTCTTACTTCAACTGTTTCCGTAGTGTAGTGGTAATCACGTCCGCTTCACACGCGGAAGGTCCTGGGTTCGAGCCCCAGCGGAAACATATTAATTTTTGGGTAATTCGGATCATCGTGAAGTGTGCTTATTATAGTGCCTTGAGATATATCTCCTTCGGTGTTCTTTTGCAGCCGACGCATGTCGTTCATGTTAAATTGAACATATCACCTCTAATTAAAATCTTTGAAATCGTCTACACTAAGAACCTTAGACAAAGTTCTTTAAAGCAGGGGACTTTTAATAATTTGCCCATCCTGATTTCAAAGGTAACAAAGCAAGAGAGGCCAAACGTATAACCCAAGGCAACACGAAAATAGCAACAAGCAGTGTCATTTCTGAATTTTATAACTATTATTTAAACATAAGTCAGCTATACAGGCTCGTTGGTCTAGGGGTATGATTCTCGCTTAGGGTGCGAGAGGTCCCGGGTTCGAATCCCGGACGAGCCCAATTTTTGCCTCATATTGTCAATGCGTGGCGAATCTCAAAACTGTTTTCAATACCAGTCGATGGGATATTCAAAGGAAATACACCGCTAATTCGAACGTCAATTAGAATGCATTTAACAGTATTCAGTAGGAGAAAAATACATGCAGCAATACAACAGTTATCGTTTGAATTTTTGTTGGTTTTTTATTGTTTGATCTCGAGCAATGTAAGGTGAATTTCTAGTCAACTTAGAATTTATAATATGTATCTTGGCTGGTAAACTCCTTTGCCACGTATGGAGAATAACTTTATTCTATAGTTAAATACGGAAAATGTAACTCTAACTATCAAGCGGCTCGTTGGTCTAGGGGTATGATTCTCGCTTTGGGTGCGAGAGGTCCCGGGTTCGAATCCCGGACGAGCCCGTTAATTTTTGGAACGGTTTATAGGCGTTTGGATTCAATGACATTGTACTTTTGTATCTGCCATTGACATTCAAAGCAGTCTGGCTCAGAAATTGCTCAGCATGTTGTCCCATCACTGATGAGGAAAAGCGGTCAAATGGAGATAGAGGAGTTGACATTCTGGTACATGCATTTATATTCCGATGATTTTGACCTTTTTTTCGAAGAATGCTTTATTTTCGTTTGTTCAGGCTGTAAAACAACTTACCTTGATTATCACCATCAACTTGTGCAATGAAGGAAATGTCGATATCGGATTTAGCTAGCGTATAAGTAGGATACACATATAGACGACAGAGCTAGGAGTGTCTGCTTTTCAATTGATTGTGCAGAAGAAAGGCAAACCCCATCCCATGCCAAGAGAATTTCCGTGACGGCGAAAATTAACACGAACACGCACCTGTTGCATGCGGAAACGGGTGTTATTCATCTTGATTGCACCATTTTTTAATCGGACCTTGCTTGAAATATGGAAAACTTCGCTCTTACTTCAACTGTTTCCGTAGTGTAGTGGTAATCACGTCCGCTTCACACGCGGAAGGTCCTGGGTTCGAGCCCCAGCGGAAACATATTAATTTTTGGGTAATTCGGATCATCGTGAAGTGTGCTTATTATAGTGCCTTGAGATATATCTCCTTCGGTGTTCTTTTGCAGCCGACGCATGTCGTTCATGTTAAATTGAACATATCACCTCTAATTAAAATCTTTGAAATCGTCTACACTAAGAACCTTAGACAAAGTTCTTTAAAGCAGGGGACTTTTAATAATTTGCCCATCCTGATTTCAAAGGTAACAAAGCAAGAGAGGCCAAACGTATAACCCAAGGCAACACGAAAATGGCAACAAGCAGTGTCATTTCTGAATTTTATAACTATTATTTAAACATAAGTCAGCTATACAGGCTCGTTGGTCTAGGGGTATGATTCTCGCTTAGGGTGCGAGAGGTCCCGGGTTCGAATCCCGGACGAGCCCAATTTTTGCCTCATATTGTCAATGCGTGGCGAATCTCAAAACTGTTTTCAATACCAGTCGATGGGATATTCAAAGGAAATACACCGCTAATTCGAACGTCAATTAGAATGCATTTAACAGTATTCAGTAGGAGAAAAATACATGCAGCAATACAACAGTTATCGTTTGAATTTTTGTTGGTTTTTTATTGTTTGATCTCGAGCAATGTAAGGTGAATTTCTAGTCAACTTAGAATTTATAATATGTATCTTGGCTGGTAAACTCCTTTGCCACGTATGGAGAATAACTTTATTCTATAGTTAAATACGGAAAATGTAACTCTAACTATCAAGCGGCTCGTTGGTCTAGGGGTATGATTCTCGCTTTGGGTGCGAGAGGTCCCGGGTTCGAATCCCGGACGAGCCCGTTAATTTTTGGAACGGTTTATAGGCGTTTGGATTCAATGAAATTGTACTTTTGTATCTGCCATTGACATTCAAAGCAGTCTGGCTCAGAAATTGCTCAGCATGTTGTCCCATCACTGATGAGGAAAAGCGGTCAAATGGAGATAGAGGAGTTGACATTCTGGTACATGCATTTATATTCCGATGATTTTGACCTTTTTTTCGAAGAATGCTTTATTTTCGTTTGTTCAGGCTGTAAAACAACTTACCTTGATTATCACCATCAACTTGTGCAATGAAGGAAATGTCGATATCGGATTTAGCTAGCGTATAAGTAGGATACACATATAGACGACAGAGCTAGGAGTGTCTGCTTTTCAATTGATTGTGCAGAAGAAAGGCAAACCCCATCCCATGCCAAGAGAATTTCCGTGACGGCGAAAATTAACACGAACACGCACCTGTTGCATGCGGAAACGGGTGTTATTCATCTTGATTGCACCATTTTTTAATCGGACCTTGCTTGAAATATGGAAAACTTCGCTCTTACTTCAACTGTTTCCGTAGTGTAGTGGTAATCACGTCCGCTTCACACGCGGAAGGTCCTGGGTTCGAGCCCCAGCGGAAACATATTAATTTTTGGGTAATTCGGATCATCGTGAAGTGTGCTTATTATAGTGCCTTGAGATATATCTCCTTCGGTGTTCTTTTGCAGCCGACGCATGTCGTTCATGTTAAATTGAACATATCACCTCTAATTAAAATCTTTGAAATCGTCTACACTAAGAACCTTAGACAAAGTTCTTTAAAGCAGGGGACTTTTAATAATTTGCCCATCCTGATTTCAAAGGTAACAAAGCAAGAGAGGCCAAACGTATAACCCAAGGCAACACGAAAATGGCAACAAGCAGTGTCATTTCTGAATTTTATAACTATTATTTAAACATAAGTCAGCTATACAGGCTCGTTGGTCTAGGGGTATGATTCTCGCTTAGGGTGCGAGAGGTCCCGGGTTCGAATCCCGGACGAGCCCAATTTTTGCCTCATATTGTCAATGCGTGGCGAATCTCAAAACTGTTTTCAATACCAGTCGATGGGATATTCAAAGGAAATACACCGCTAATTCGAACGTCAATTAGAATGCATTTAACAGTATTCAGTAGGAGAAAAATACATGCAGCAATACAACAGTTATCGTTTGAATTTTTGTTGGTTTTTTATTGTTTGATCTCGAGCAATGTAAGGTGAATTTCTAGTCAACTTAGAATTTATAATATGTATCTTGGCTGGTAAACTCCTTTGCCACGTATGGAGAATAACTTTATTCTATAGTTAAATACGGAAAATGTAACTCTAACTATCAAGCGGCTCGTTGGTCTAGGGGTATGATTCTCGCTTTGGGTGCGAGAGGTCCCGGGTTCGAATCCCGGACGAGCCCGTTAATTTTTGGAACGGTTTATAGGCGTTTGGATTCAATGAAATTGTACTTTTGTATCTGCCATTGACATTCAAAGCAGTCTGGCTCAGAAATTGCTCAGCATGTTGTCCCATCACTGATGAGGAAAAGCGGTCAAATGGAGATAGAGGAGTTGACATTCTGGTACATGCATTTATATTCCGATGATTTTGACCTTTTTTTCGAAGAATGCTTTATTTTCGTTTGTTCAGGCTGTAAAACAACTTACCTTGATTATCACCATCAACTTGTGCAATGAAGGAAATGTCGATATCGGATTTAGCTAGCGTATAAGTAGGATACACATATAGACGACAGAGCTAGGAGTGTCTGCTTTTCAATTGATTGTGCAGAAGAAAGGCAAACCCCATCCCATGCCAAGAGAATTTCCGTGACGGCGAAAATTAACACGAACACGCACCTGTTGCATGCGGAAACGGGTGTTATTCATCTTGATTGCACCATTTTTTAATCGGACCTTGCTTGAAATATGGAAAACTTCGCTCTTACTTCAACTGTTTCCGTAGTGTAGTGGTAATCACGTCCGCTTCACACGCGGAAGGTCCTGGGTTCGAGCCCCAGCGGAAACATATTAATTTTTGGGTAATTCGGATCATCGTGAAGTGTGCTTATTATAGTGCCTTGAGATATATCTCCTTCGGTGTTCTTTTGCAGCCGACGCATGTCGTTCATGTTAAATTGAACATATCACCTCTAATTAAAATCTTTGAAATCGTCTACACTAAGAACCTTAGACAAAGTTCTTTAAAGCAGGGGACTTTTAATAATTTGCCCATCCTGATTTCAAAGGTAACAAAGCAAGAGAGGCCAAACGTATAACCCAAGGCAACACGAAAATAGCAACAAGCAGTGTCATTTCTGAATTTTATAACTATTATTTAAACATAAGTCAGCTATACAGGCTCGTTGGTCTAGGGGTATGATTCTCGCTTAGGGTGCGAGAGGTCCCGGGTTCGAATCCCGGACGAGCCCAATTTTTGCCTCATATTGTCAATGCGTGGCGAATCTCAAAACTGTTTTCAATACCAGTCGATGGGATATTCAAAGGAAATACACCGCTAATTCGAACGTCAATTAGAATGCATTTAACAGTATTCAGTAGGAGAAAAATACATGCAGCAATACAACAGTTATCGTTTGAATTTTTGTTGGTTTTTTATTGTTTGATCTCGAGCAATGTAAGGTGAATTTCTAGTCAACTTAGAATTTATAATATGTATCTTGGCTGGTAAACTCCTTTGCCACGTATGGAGAATAACTTTATTCTATAGTTAAATACGGAAAATGTAACTCTAACTATCAAGCGGCTCGTTGGTCTAGGGGTATGATTCTCGCTTTGGGTGCGAGAGGTCCCGGGTTCGAATCCCGGACGAGCCCGTTAATTTTTGGAACGGTTTATAGGCGTTTGGATTCAATGAAATTGTACTTTTGTATCTGCCATTGACATTCAAAGCAGTCTGGCTCAGAAATTGCTCAGCATGTTGTCCCATCACTGATGAGGAAAAGCGGTCAAATGGAGATAGAGGAGTTGACATTCTGGTACATGCATTTATATTCCGATGATTTTGACCTTTTTTTCGAAGAATGCTTTATTTTCGTTTGTTCAGGCTGTAAAACAACTTACCTTGATTATCACCATCAACTTGTGCAATGAAGGAAATGTCGATATCGGATTTAGCTAGCGTATAAGTAGGATACACATATAGACGACAGAGCTAGGAGTGTCTGCTTTTCAATTGATTGTGCAGAAGAAAGGCAAACCCCATCCCATGCCAAGAGAATTTCCGTGACGGCGAAAATTAACACGAACACGCACCTGTTGCATGCGGAAACGGGTGTTATTCATCTTGATTGCACCATTTTTTAATCGGACCTTGCTTGAAATATGGAAAACTTCGCTCTTACTTCAACTGTTTCCGTAGTGTAGTGGTAATCACGTCCGCTTCACACGCGGAAGGTCCTGGGTTCGAGCCCCAGCGGAAACATATTAATTTTTGGGTAATTCGGATCATCGTGAAGTGTGCTTATTATAGTGCCTTGAGATATATCTCCTTCGGTGTTCTTTTGCAGCCGACGCATGTCGTTCATGTTAAATTGAACATATCACCTCTAATTAAAATCTTTGAAATCGTCTACACTAAGAACCTTAGACAAAGTTCTTTAAAGCAGGGGACTTTTAATAATTTGCCCATCCTGATTTCAAAGGTAACAAAGCAAGAGAGGCCAAACGTATAACCCAAGGCAACACGAAAATAGCAACAAGCAGTGTCATTTCTGAATTTTATAACTATTATTTAAACATAAGTCAGCTATACAGGCTCGTTGGTCTAGGGGTATGATTCTCGCTTAGGGTGCGAGAGGTCCCGGGTTCGAATCCCGGACGAGCCCAATTTTTGCCTCATATTGTCAATGCGTGGCGAATCTCAAAACTGTTTTCAATACCAGTCGATGGGATATTCAAAGGAAATACACCGCTAATTCGAACGTCAATTAGAATGCATTTAACAGTATTCAGTAGGAGAAAAATACATGCAGCAATACAACAGTTATCGTTTGAATTTTTGTTGGTTTTTTATTGTTTGATCTCGAGCAATGTAAGGTGAATTTCTAGTCAACTTAGAATTTATAATATGTATCTTGGCTGGTAAACTCCTTTGCCACGTATGGAGAATAACTTTATTCTATAGTTAAATACGGAAAATGTAACTCTAACTATCAAGCGGCTCGTTGGTCTAGGGGTATGATTCTCGCTTTGGGTGCGAGAGGTCCCGGGTTCGAATCCCGGACGAGCCCGTTAATTTTTGGAACGGTTTATAGGCGTTTGGATTCAATGAAATTGTACTTTTGTATCTGCCATTGACATTCAAAGCAGTCTGGCTCAGAAATTGCTCAGCATGTTGTCCCATCACTGATGAGGAAAAGCGGTCAAATGGAGATAGAGGAGTTGACATTCTGGTACATGCATTTATATTCCGATGATTTTGACCTTTTTTTCGAAGAATGCTTTATTTTCGTTTGTTCAGGCTGTAAAACAACTTACCTTGATTATCACCATCAACTTGTGCAATGAAGGAAATGTCGATATCGGATTTAGCTAGCGTATAAGTAGGATACACATATAGACGACAGAGCTAGGAGTGTCTGCTTTTCAATTGATTGTGCAGAAGAAAGGCAAACCCCATCCCATGCCAAGAGAATTTCCGTGACGGCGAAAATTAACACGAACACGCACCTGTTGCATGCGGAAACGGGTGTTATTCATCTTGATTGCACCATTTTTTAATCGGACCTTGCTTGAAATATGGAAAACTTCGCTCTTACTTCAACTGTTTCCGTAGTGT
This sequence comes from Mytilus trossulus, assembly GCF_036588685.1. Classification (NCBI taxonomy): domain Eukaryota; kingdom Metazoa; phylum Mollusca; class Bivalvia; order Mytilida; family Mytilidae; genus Mytilus; species Mytilus trossulus. Next base: position 10,383,558 of record NC_086373.1, on the reverse strand, counting down.
AGTGGTAATCACGTCCGCTTCACACGCGGAAGGTCCTGGGTTCGAGCCCCAGCGGAAACATATTAATTTTTGGGTAATTCGGATCATCGTGAAGTGTGCTTATTATAGTGCCTTGAGATATATCTCCTTCGGTGTTCTTTTGCAGCCGACGCATGTCGTTCATGTTAAATTGAACATATCACCTCTAATTAAAATCTTTGAAATCGTCTACACTAAGAACCTTAGACAAAGTTCTTTAAAGCAGGGGACTTTTAATAATTTGCCCATCCTGATTTCAAAGGTAACAAAGCAAGAGAGGCCAAACGTATAACCCAAGGCAACACGAAAATAGCAACAAGCAGTGTCATTTCTGAATTTTATAACTATTATTTAAACATAAGTCAGCTATACAGGCTCGTTGGTCTAGGGGTATGATTCTCGCTTAGGGTGCGAGAGGTCCCGGGTTCGAATCCCGGACGAGCCCAATTTTTGCCTCATATTGTCAATGCGTGGCGAATCTCAAAACTGTTTTCAATACCAGTCGATGGGATATTCAAAGGAAATACACCGCTAATTCGAACGTCAATTAGAATGCATTTAACAGTATTCAGTAGGAGAAAAATACATGCAGCAATACAACAGTTATCGTTTGAATTTTTGTTGGTTTTTTATTGTTTGATCTCGAGCAATGTAAGGTGAATTTCTAGTCAACTTAGAATTTATAATATGTATCTTGGCTGGTAAACTCCTTTGCCACGTATGGAGAATAACTTTATTCTATAGTTAAATACGGAAAATGTAACTCTAACTATCAAGCGGCTCGTTGGTCTAGGGGTATGATTCTCGCTTTGGGTGCGAGAGGTCCCGGGTTCGAATCCCGGACGAGCCCGTTAATTTTTGGAACGGTTTATAGGCGTTTGGATTCAATGAAATTGTACTTTTGTATCTGCCATTGACATTCAAAGCAGTCTGGCTCAGAAATTGCTCAGCATGTTGTCCCATCACTGATGAGGAAAAGCGGTCAAATGGAGATAGAGGAGTTGACATTCTGGTACATGCATTTATATTCCGATGATTTTGACCTTTTTTTCGAAGAATGCTTTATTTTCGTTTGTTCAGGCTGTAAAACAACTTACCTTGATTATCACCATCAACTTGTGCAATGAAGGAAATGTCGATATCGGATTTAGCTAGCGTATAAGTAGGATACACATATAGACGACAGAGCTAGGAGTGTCTGCTTTTCAATTGATTGTGCAGAAGAAAGGCAAACCCCATCCCATGCCAAGAGAATTTCCGTGACGGCGAAAATTAACACGAACACGCACCTGTTGCATGCGGAAACGGGTGTTATTCATCTTGATTGCACCATTTTTTAATCGGACCTTGCTTGAAATATGGAAAACTTCGCTCTTACTTCAACTGTTTCCGTAGTGTAGTGGTAATCACGTCCGCTTCACACGCGGAAGGTCCTGGGTTCGAGCCCCAGCGGAAACATATTAATTTTTGGGTAATTCGGATCATCGTGAAGTGTGCTTATTATAGTGCCTTGAGATATATCTCCTTCGGTGTTCTTTTGCAGCCGACGCATGTCGTTCATGTTAAATTGAACATATCACCTCTAATTAAAATCTTTGAAATCGTCTACACTAAGAACCTTAGACAAAGTTCTTTAAAGCAGGGGACTTTTAATAATTTGCCCATCCTGATTTCAAAGGTAACAAAGCAAGAGAGGCCAAACGTATAACCCAAGGCAACACGAAAATAGCAACAAGCAGTGTCATTTCTGAATTTTATAACTATTATTTAAACATAAGTCAGCTATACAGGCTCGTTGGTCTAGGGGTATGATTCTCGCTTAGGGTGCGAGAGGTCCCGGGTTCGAATCCCGGACGAGCCCAATTTTTGCCTCATATTGTCAATGCGTGGCGAATCTCAAAACTGTTTTCAATACCAGTCGATGGGATATTCAAAGGAAATACACCGCTAATTCGAACGTCAATTAGAATGCATTTAACAGTATTCAGTAGGAGAAAAATACATGCAGCAATACAACAGTTATCGTTTGAATTTTTGTTGGTTTTTTATTGTTTGATCTCGAGCAATGTAAGGTGAATTTCTAGTCAACTTAGAATTTATAATATGTATCTTGGCTGGTAAACTCCTTTGCCACGTATGGAGAATAACTTTATTCTATAGTTAAATACGGAAAATGTAACTCTAACTATCAAGCGGCTCGTTGGTCTAGGGGTATGATTCTCGCTTTGGGTGCGAGAGGTCCCGGGTTCGAATCCCGGACGAGCCCGTTAATTTTTGGAACGGTTTATAGGCGTTTGGATTCAATGAAATTGTACTTTTGTATCTGCCATTGACATTCAAAGCAGTCTGGCTCAGAAATTGCTCAGCATGTTGTCCCATCACTGATGAGGAAAAGCGGTCAAATGGAGATAGAGGAGTTGACATTCTGGTACATGCATTTATATTCCGATGATTTTGACCTTTTTTTCGAAGAATGCTTTATTTTCGTTTGTTCAGGCTGTAAAACAACTTACCTTGATTATCACCATCAACTTGTGCAATGAAGGAAATGTCGATATCGGATTTAGCTAGCGTATAAGTAGGATACACATATAGACGACAGAGCTAGGAGTGTCTGCTTTTCAATTGATTGTGCAGAAGAAAGGCAAACCCCATCCCATGCCAAGAGAATTTCCGTGACGGCGAAAATTAACACGAACACGCACCTGTTGCATGCGGAAACGGGTGTTATTCATCTTGATTGCACCATTTTTTAATCGGACCTTGCTTGAAATATGGAAAACTTCGCTCTTACTTCAACTGTTTCCGTAGTGTAGTGGTAATCACGTCCGCTTCACACGCGGAAGGTCCTGGGTTCGAGCCCCAGCGGAAACATATTAATTTTTGGGTAATTCGGATCATCGTGAAGTGTGCTTATTATAGTGCCTTGAGATATATCTCCTTCGGTGTTCTTTTGCAGCCGACGCATGTCGTTCATGTTAAATTGAACATATCACCTCTAATTAAAATCTTTGAAATCGTCTACACTAAGAACCTTAGACAAAGTTCTTTAAAGCAGGGGACTTTTAATAATTTGCCCATCCTGATTTCAAAGGTAACAAAGCAAGAGAGGCCAAACGTATAACCCAAGGCAACACGAAAATAGCAACAAGCAGTGTCATTTCTGAATTTTATAACTATTATTTAAACATAAGTCAGCTATACAGGCTCGTTGGTCTAGGGGTATGATTCTCGCTTAGGGTGCGAGAGGTCCCGGGTTCGAATCCCGGACGAGCCCAATTTTTGCCTCATATTGTCAATGCGTGGCGAATCTCAAAACTGTTTTCAATACCAGTCGATGGGATATTCAAAGGAAATACACCGCTAATTCGAACGTCAATTAGAATGCATTTAACAGTATTCAGTAGGAGAAAAATACATGCAGCAATACAACAGTTATCGTTTGAATTTTTGTTGGTTTTTTATTGTTTGATCTCGAGCAATGTAAGGTGAATTTCTAGTCAACTTAGAATTTATAATATGTATCTTGGCTGGTAAACTCCTTTGCCACGTATGGAGAATAACTTTATTCTATAGTTAAATACGGAAAATGTAACTCTAACTATCAAGCGGCTCGTTGGTCTAGGGGTATGATTCTCGCTTTGGGTGCGAGAGGTCCCGGGTTCGAATCCCGGACGAGCCCGTTAATTTTTGGAACGGTTTATAGGCGTTTGGATTCAATGAAATTGTACTTTTGTATCTGCCATTGACATTCAAAGCAGTCTGGCTCAGAAATTGCTCAGCATGTTGTCCCATCACTGATGAGGAAAAGCGGTCAAATGGAGATAGAGGAGTTGACATTCTGGTACATGCATTTATATTCCGATGATTTTGACCTTTTTTTCGAAGAATGCTTTATTTTCGTTTGTTCAGGCTGTAAAACAACTTACCTTGATTATCACCATCAACTTGTGCAATGAAGGAAATGTCGATATCGGATTTAGCTAGCGTATAAGTAGGATACACATATAGACGACAGAGCTAGGAGTGTCTGCTTTTCAATTGATTGTGCAGAAGAAAGGCAAACCCCATCCCATGCCAAGAGAATTTCCGTGACGGCGAAAATTAACACGAACACGCACCTGTTGCATGCGGAAACGGGTGTTATTCATCTTGATTGCACCATTTTTTAATCGGACCTTGCTTGAAATATGGAAAACTTCGCTCTTACTTCAACTGTTTCCGTAGTGTAGTGGTAATCACGTCCGCTTCACACGCGGAAGGTCCTGGGTTCGAGCCCCAGCGGAAACATATTAATTTTTGGGTAATTCGGATCATCGTGAAGTGTGCTTATTATAGTGCCTTGAGATATATCTCCTTCGGTGTTCTTTTGCAGCCGACGCATGTCGTTCATGTTAAATTGAACATATCACCTCTAATTAAAATCTTTGAAATCGTCTACACTAAGAACCTTAGACAAAGTTCTTTAAAGCAGGGGACTTTTAATAATTTGCCCATCCTGATTTCAAAGGTAACAAAGCAAGAGAGGCCAAACGTATAACCCAAGGCAACACGAAAATAGCAACAAGCAGTGTCATTTCTGAATTTTATAACTATTATTTAAACATAAGTCAGCTATACAGGCTCGTTGGTCTAGGGGTATGATTCTCGCTTAGGGTGCGAGAGGTCCCGGGTTCGAATCCCGGACGAGCCCAATTTTTGCCTCATATTGTCAATGCGTGGCGAATCTCAAAACTGTTTTCAATACCAGTCGATGGGATATTCAAAGGAAATACACCGCTAATTCGAACGTCAATTAGAATGCATTTAACAGTATTCAGTAGGAGAAAAATACATGCAGCAATACAACAGTTATCGTTTGAATTTTTGTTGGTTTTTTATTGTTTGATCTCGAGCAATGTAAGGTGAATTTCTAGTCAACTTAGAATTTATAATATGTATCTTGGCTGGTAAACTCCTTTGCCACGTATGGAGAATAACTTTATTCTATAGTTAAATACGGAAAATGTAACTCTAACTATCAAGCGGCTCGTTGGTCTAGGGGTATGATTCTCGCTTTGGGTGCGAGAGGTCCCGGGTTCGAATCCCGGACGAGCCCGTTAATTTTTGGAACGGTTTATAGGCGTTTGGATTCAATGAAATTGTACTTTTGTATCTGCCATTGACATTCAAAGCAGTCTGGCTCAGAAATTGCTCAGCATGTTGTCCCATCACTGATGAGGAAAAGCGGTCAAATGGAGATAGAGGAGTTGACATTCTGGTACATGCATTTATATTCCGATGATTTTGACCTTTTTTTCGAAGAATGCTTTATTTTCGTTTGTTCAGGCTGTAAAACAACTTACCTTGATTATCACCATCAACTTGTGCAATGAAGGAAATGTCGATATCGGATTTAGCTAGCGTATAAGTAGGATACACATATAGACGACAGAGCTAGGAGTGTCTGCTTTTCAATTGATTGTGCAGAAGAAAGGCAAACCCCATCCCATGCCAAGAGAATTTCCGTGACGGCGAAAATTAACACGAACACGCACCTGTTGCAT
>NC_086373.1:10346523-10377894 GCF_036588685.1 Mytilus trossulus | reverse complement strand
TTGGTTTTTTATTGTTTGATCTCGAGCAATGTAAGGTGAATTTCTAGTCAACTTAGAATTTCTAATATGTGTCTTGGCAGGTAAACTCCTTTGCCACGTATGGAGAATAACTTTATTCTATAGTTAAATACGGAAAATGTAACTCTAACTATCAAGCGGCTCGTTGGTCTAGGGGTATGATTCTCGCTTTGGGTGCGAGAGGTCCCGGGTTCGAATCCCGGACGAGGCCGTTAATTTTTGGAACGGTTTATAGGCGTTTGGATTCAATGAAATTGTACTTTTGTATCTGCCATTGACATTCAAAGCAGTCTGGCTCAGAAATTGCTCAGCATGTTGTCCCATCACTGATGAGGAAAAGTGGTCAAATGGAGATAGAGGAGTTGACATTCTGGTACATGCATTTGTATTCCGATGATTTTGACCTTTTTTCGAAGAATGTTTTATTTTCGTTTGTTCAGGCTGTAAAACAACTTACCTTGATTATCACCATCAACTTGTGCAATGAAGGAAATGTCGGTATCGGATTTAGCTAGCGTATAAGTAGGATACACATGGAGACGACAGAGCTAGAAGTGTCTGCTTTTCAATTGATTGTGCAGAAGAAAGGCAAACCCCATCCCATGCCAAGAGAATTTCCGTGACGGCGAAAATTAACACGAACACGCACCTGTTGCATGCGGAAACGGGTGCTATTCATCTTGATTGCACCATTTTTTAATCGGACCTTGCTTGAAATATGGAAAACTTCGCTCTTACTTCAACTGTTTCCGTAGTGTAGTGGTAATCACGTCCGCTTCACACGCGGAAGGTCCTGGGTTCGAGCCCCCAGCGGAAACATATTAATTTTTGGGTAATTCGGATCATCGTGAACTGTGCTTATTATAGTGCCTTGAGATAGTACTCCTTCGGTGTTCTTTTGCAGCCGACGCATGTCGTTCATGTTAAATTGAACATATCACCTCTAATTAAAATCTTTGAAATCGTCTACACTAAGAACCTTAGACAAAGTTCTTTAAAGCAGGTGACTTTTAATAATTTGCCGTCCTGATTTCAAGGTAACAAAGCAAGAGAGGCCAAACGTATAACCCAAGCAACACGAAAATAGCAACAAGCGGTGTCATTTCTGAATTTTATAACTATTATTTAAACGTAAGTCAGCTATACAGGCTCGTTGGTCTAGGGGTATGATTCTCGCTTAGGGTGCGAGAGGTCCCGGGTTCGAATCCCGGACGAGCCCAATTTTTGCCTAATATTGTCAATGCGTGGCGAATCTCAAAACTGTTTTCAATACCAGTCGATGGGATATTCAAAGAAAATACACCGCTAATTCGAACGTCAATTAGAATGCATTTAACAGTATTCAGAAGGAGAAAAATACATGCAGCAATACAACAGTTATTGTTTGAATTTTTGTTGGTTTTTTATTGTTTGATCTCGAGCAATGTAAGGTGAATTTCTAGTCAACTTAGAATTTCTAATATGTGTCTTGGCAGGTAAACTCCTTTGCCACGTATGGAGAATAACTTTATTCTATAGTTAAATACGGAAAATGTAACTCTAACTATCAAGCGGCTCGTTGGTCTAGGGGTATGATTCTCGCTTTGGGTGCGAGAGGTCCCGGTTCGAATCCCGGACGAGCCCGTTAATTTTTGGAACGGTTTATAGGCGTTTGGATTCAATGAAATTGTACTTTTGTATCTGCCATTGACATTCAAAGCAGTCTGGCTCAGAAATTGCTCAGCATGTTGTCCCATCACTGATGAGGAAAAGTGGTCAAATGGAGATAGAGGAGTTGACATTCTGGTACATGCATTTGTATTCCGATGATTTTGACCTTTTTTCGAAGAATGTTTTATTTTCGTTTGTTCAGGCTGTAAAACAACTTACCTTGATTATCACCATCAACTTGTGCAATGAAGGAAATGTCGGTATCGGATTTAGCTAGCGTATAAGTAGGATACACATGGAGACGACAGAGCTAGAAGTGTCTGCTTTTCAATTGATTGTGCAGAAGAAAGGCAAACCCCATCCCATGCCAAGAGAATTTCCGTGACGGCGAAAATTAACACGAACACGCACCTGTTGCATGCGGAAACGGGTGCTATTCATCTTGATTGCACCATTTTTTAATCGGACCTTGCTTGAAATATGGAAAACTTCGCTCTTACTTCAACTGTTTCCGTAGTGTAGTGGTAATCACGTCCGCTTCACACGCGGAAGGTCCTGGGTTCGAGCCCCAGCGGAAACATATTAATTTTTGGGTAATTCGGATCATCGTGAACTGTGCTTATTATAGTGCCTTGAGATAGTACTCCTTCGGTGTTCTTTTGCAGCCGACGCATGTCGTTCATGTTAAATTGAACATATCACCTCTAATTAAAATCTTTGAAATCGTCTACACTAAGAACCTTAGACAAAGTTCTTTAAAGCAGGTGACTTTTAATAATTTGCCGTCCTGATTTCAAAGGTAACAAAGCAAGAGAGGCCAAACGTATAACCCAAGGCAACACGAAAATAGCAACAAGCGGTGTCATTTCTGAATTTTATAACTATTATTTAAACGTAAGTCAGCTATACAGGCTCGTTGGTCTAGGGGTATGATTCTCGCTTAGGGTGCGAGAGGTCCCGGGTTCGAATCCCGGACGAGCCCAATTTTTGCCTAATATTGTCAATGCGTGGCGAATCTCAAAACTGTTTTCAATACCAGTCGATGGGATATTCAAAGAAAATACACCGCTAATTCGAACGTCAATTAGAATGCATTTAACAGTATTCAGAAGGAGAAAAATACATGCAGCAATACAACAGTTATTGTTTGAATTTTTGTTGGTTTTTTATTGTTTGATCTCGAGCAATGTAAGGTGAATTTCTAGTCAACTTAGAATTTCTAATATGTGTCTTGGCAGGTAAACTCCTTTGCCACGTATGGAGAATAACTTTATTCTATAGTTAAATACGGAAAATGTAACTCTAACTATCAAGCGGCTCGTTGGTCTAGGGGTATGATTCTCGCTTTGGGTGCGAGAGGTCCCGGGTTCGAATCCCGGACGAGCCCGTTAATTTTTGGAACGGTTTATAGGCGTTTGGATTCAATGAAATTGTACTTTTGTATCTGCCATTGACATTCAAAGCAGTCTGGCTCAGAAATTGCTCAGCATGTTGTCCCATCACTGATGAGGAAAAGTGGTCAAATGGAGATAGAGGAGTTGACATTCTGGTACATGCATTTGTATTCCGATGATTTTGACCTTTTTTCGAAGAATGTTTTATTTTCGTTTGTTCAGGCTGTAAAACAACTTACCTTGATTATCACCATCAACTTGTGCAATGAAGGAAATGTCGGTATCGGATTTAGCTAGCGTATAAGTAGGATACACATGGAGACGACAGAGCTAGAAGTGTCTGCTTTTCAATTGATTGTGCAGAAGAAAGGCAAACCCCATCCCATGCCAAGAGAATTTCCGTGACGGCGAAAATTAACACGAACACGCACCTGTTGCATGCGGAAACGGGTGCTATTCATCTTGATTGCACCATTTTTTAATCGGACCTTGCTTGAAATATGGAAAACTTCGCTCTTACTTCAACTGTTTCCGTAGTGTAGTGGTAATCACGTCCGCTTCACACGCGGAAGGTCCTGGGTTCGAGCCCCAGCGGAAACATATTAATTTTTGGGTAATTCGGATCATCGTGAACTGTGCTTATTATAGTGCCTTGAGATAGTACTCCTTCGGTGTTCTTTTGCAGCCGACGCATGTCGTTCATGTTAAATTGAACATATCACCTCTAATTAAAATCTTTGAAATCGTCTACACTAAGAACCTTAGACAAAGTTCTTTAAAGCAGGTGACTTTTAATAATTTGCCGTCCTGATTTCAAAGGTAACAAAGCAAGAGAGGCCAAACGTATAACCCAAGGCAACACGAAAATAGCAACAAGCGGTGTCATTTCTGAATTTTATAACTATTATTTAAACGTAAGTCAGCTATACAGGCTCGTTGGTCTAGGGGTATGATTCTCGCTTAGGGTGCGAGAGGTCCCGGGTTCGAATCCCGGACGAGCCCAATTTTTGCCTAATATTGTCAATGCGTGGCGAATCTCAAAACTGTTTTCAATACCAGTCGATGGGATATTCAAAGAAAATACACCGCTAATTCGAACGTCAATTAGAATGCATTTAACAGTATTCAGAAGGAGAAAAATACATGCAGCAATACAACAGTTATTGTTTGAATTTTTGTTGGTTTTTTATTGTTTGATCTCGAGCAATGTAAGGTGAATTTCTAGTCAACTTAGAATTTCTAATATGTGTCTTGGCAGGTAAACTCCTTTGCCACGTATGGAGAATAACTTTATTCTATAGTTAAATACGGAAAATGTAACTCTAACTATCAAGCGGCTCGTTGGTCTAGGGGTATGATTCTCGCTTTGGGTGCGAGAGGTCCCGGGTTCGAATCCCGGACGAGCCCGTTAATTTTTGGAACGGTTTATAGGCGTTTGGATTCAATGAAATTGTACTTTTGTATCTGCCATTGACATTCAAAGCAGTCTGGCTCAGAAATTGCTCAGCATGTTGTCCCATCACTGATGAGGAAAAGTGGTCAAATGGAGATAGAGGAGTTGACATTCTGGTACATGCATTTGTATTCCGATGATTTTGACCTTTTTTCGAAGAATGTTTTATTTTCGTTTGTTCAGGCTGTAAAACAACTTACCTTGATTATCACCATCAACTTGTGCAATGAAGGAAATGTCGGTATCGGATTTAGCTAGCGTATAAGTAGGATACACATGGAGACGACAGAGCTAGAAGTGTCTGCTTTTCAATTGATTGTGCAGAAGAAAGGCAAACCCCATCCCATGCCAAGAGAATTTCCGTGACGGCGAAAATTAACACGAACACGCACCTGTTGCATGCGGAAACGGGTGCTATTCATCTTGATTGCACCATTTTTTAATCGGACCTTGCTTGAAATATGGAAAACTTCGCTCTTACTTCAACTGTTTCCGTAGTGTAGTGGTAATCACGTCCGCTTCACACGCGGAAGGTCCTGGGTTCGAGCCCCAGCGGAAACATATTAATTTTTGGGTAATTCGGATCATCGTGAACTGTGCTTATTATAGTGCCTTGAGATAGTACTCCTTCGGTGTTCTTTTGCAGCCGACGCATGTCGTTCATGTTAAATTGAACATATCACCTCTAATTAAAATCTTTGAAATCGTCTACACTAAGAACCTTAGACAAAGTTCTTTAAAGCAGGTGACTTTTAATAATTTGCCGTCCTGATTTCAAAGGTAACAAAGCAAGAGAGGCCAAACGTATAACCCAAGGCAACACGAAAATAGCAACAAGCGGTGTCATTTCTGAATTTTATAACTATTATTTAAACGTAAGTCAGCTATACAGGCTCGTTGGTCTAGGGGTATGATTCTCGCTTAGGGTGCGAGAGGTCCCGGGTTCGAATCCCGGACGAGCCCAATTTTTGCCTAATATTGTCAATGCGTGGCGAATCTCAAAACTGTTTTCAATACCAGTCGATGGGATATTCAAAGAAAATACACCGCTAATTCGAACGTCAATTAGAATGCATTTAACAGTATTCAGAAGGAGAAAAATACATGCAGCAATACAACAGTTATTGTTTGAATTTTTGTTGGTTTTTTATTGTTTGATCTCGAGCAATGTAAGGTGAATTTCTAGTCAACTTAGAATTTCTAATATGTGTCTTGGCAGGTAAACTCCTTTGCCACGTATGGAGAATAACTTTATTCTATAGTTAAATACGGAAAATGTAACTCTAACTATCAAGCGGCTCGTTGGTCTAGGGGTATGATTCTCGCTTTGGGTGCGAGAGGTCCCGGGTTCGAATCCCGGACGAGCCCGTTAATTTTTGGAACGGTTTATAGGCGTTTGGATTCAATGAAATTGTACTTTTGTATCTGCCATTGACATTCAAAGCAGTCTGGCTCAGAAATTGCTCAGCATGTTGTCCCATCACTGATGAGGAAAAGTGGTCAAATGGAGATAGAGGAGTTGACATTCTGGTACATGCATTTGTATTCCGATGATTTTGACCTTTTTTCGAAGAATGTTTTATTTTCGTTTGTTCAGGCTGTAAAACAACTTACCTTGATTATCACCATCAACTTGTGCAATGAAGGAAATGTCGGTATCGGATTTAGCTAGCGTATAAGTAGGATACACATGGAGACGACAGAGCTAGAAGTGTCTGCTTTTCAATTGATTGTGCAGAAGAAAGGCAAACCCCATCCCATGCCAAGAGAATTTCCGTGACGGCGAAAATTAACACGAACACGCACCTGTTGCATGCGGAAACGGGTGCTATTCATCTTGATTGCACCATTTTTTAATCGGACCTTGCTTGAAATATGGAAAACTTCGCTCTTACTTCAACTGTTTCCGTAGTGTAGTGGTAATCACGTCCGCTTCACACGCGGAAGGTCCTGGGTTCGAGCCCCAGCGGAAACATATTAATTTTTGGGTAATTCGGATCATCGTGAACTGTGCTTATTATAGTGCCTTGAGATAGTACTCCTTCGGTGTTCTTTTGCAGCCGACGCATGTCGTTCATGTTAAATTGAACATATCACCTCTAATTAAAATCTTTGAAATCGTCTACACTAAGAACCTTAGACAAAGTTCTTTAAAGCAGGTGACTTTTAATAATTTGCCGTCCTGATTTCAAAGGTAACAAAGCAAGAGAGGCCAAACGTATAACCCAAGGCAACACGAAAATAGCAACAAGCGGTGTCATTTCTGAATTTTATAACTATTATTTAAACGTAAGTCAGCTATACAGGCTCGTTGGTCTAGGGGTATGATTCTCGCTTAGGGTGCGAGAGGTCCCGGGTTCGAATCCCGGACGAGCCCAATTTTTGCCTAATATTGTCAATGCGTGGCGAATCTCAAAACTGTTTTCAATACCAGTCGATGGGATATTCAAAGAAAATACACCGCTAATTCGAACGTCAATTAGAATGCATTTAACAGTATTCAGAAGGAGAAAAATACATGCAGCAATACAACAGTTATTGTTTGAATTTTTGTTGGTTTTTTATTGTTTGATCTCGAGCAATGTAAGGTGAATTTCTAGTCAACTTAGAATTTCTAATATGTGTCTTGGCAGGTAAACTCCTTTGCCACGTATGGAGAATAACTTTATTCTATAGTTAAATACGGAAAATGTAACTCTAACTATCAAGCGGCTCGTTGGTCTAGGGGTATGATTCTCGCTTTGGGTGCGAGAGGTCCCGGGTTCGAATCCCGGACGAGCCCGTTAATTTTTGGAACGGTTTATAGGCGTTTGGATTCAATGAAATTGTACTTTTGTATCTGCCATTGACATTCAAAGCAGTCTGGCTCAGAAATTGCTCAGCATGTTGTCCCATCACTGATGAGGAAAAGTGGTCAAATGGAGATAGAGGAGTTGACATTCTGGTACATGCATTTGTATTCCGATGATTTTGACCTTTTTTCGAAGAATGTTTTATTTTCGTTTGTTCAGGCTGTAAAACAACTTACCTTGATTATCACCATCAACTTGTGCAATGAAGGAAATGTCGGTATCGGATTTAGCTAGCGTATAAGTAGGATACACATGGAGACGACAGAGCTAGAAGTGTCTGCTTTTCAATTGATTGTGCAGAAGAAAGGCAAACCCCATCCCATGCCAAGAGAATTTCCGTGACGGCGAAAATTAACACGAACACGCACCTGTTGCATGCGGAAACGGGTGCTATTCATCTTGATTGCACCATTTTTTAATCGGACCTTGCTTGAAATATGGAAAACTTCGCTCTTACTTCAACTGTTTCCGTAGTGTAGTGGTAATCACGTCCGCTTCACACGCGGAAGGTCCTGGGTTCGAGCCCCAGCGGAAACATATTAATTTTTGGGTAATTCGGATCATCGTGAACTGTGCTTATTATAGTGCCTTGAGATAGTACTCCTTCGGTGTTCTTTTGCAGCCGACGCATGTCGTTCATGTTAAATTGAACATATCACCTCTAATTAAAATCTTTGAAATCGTCTACACTAAGAACCTTAGACAAAGTTCTTTAAAGCAGGTGACTTTTAATAATTTGCCGTCCTGATTTCAAAGGTAACAAAGCAAGAGAGGCCAAACGTATAACCCAAGGCAACACGAAAATAGCAACAAGCGGTGTCATTTCTGAATTTTATAACTATTATTTAAACGTAAGTCAGCTATACAGGCTCGTTGGTCTAGGGGTATGATTCTCGCTTAGGGTGCGAGAGGTCCCGGGTTCGAATCCCGGACGAGCCCAATTTTTGCCTAATATTGTCAATGCGTGGCGAATCTCAAAACTGTTTTCAATACCAGTCGATGGGATATTCAAAGAAAATACACCGCTAATTCGAACGTCAATTAGAATGCATTTAACAGTATTCAGAAGGAGAAAAATACATGCAGCAATACAACAGTTATTGTTTGAATTTTTGTTGGTTTTTTATTGTTTGATCTCGAGCAATGTAAGGTGAATTTCTAGTCAACTTAGAATTTCTAATATGTGTCTTGGCAGGTAAACTCCTTTGCCACGTATGGAGAATAACTTTATTCTATAGTTAAATACGGAAAATGTAACTCTAACTATCAAGCGGCTCGTTGGTCTAGGGGTATGATTCTCGCTTTGGGTGCGAGAGGTCCCGGGTTCGAATCCCGGACGAGCCCGTTAATTTTTGGAACGGTTTATAGGCGTTTGGATTCAATGAAATTGTACTTTTGTATCTGCCATTGACATTCAAAGCAGTCTGGCTCAGAAATTGCTCAGCATGTTGTCCCATCACTGATGAGGAAAAGTGGTCAAATGGAGATAGAGGAGTTGACATTCTGGTACATGCATTTGTATTCCGATGATTTTGACCTTTTTTCGAAGAATGTTTTATTTTCGTTTGTTCAGGCTGTAAAACAACTTACCTTGATTATCACCATCAACTTGTGCAATGAAGGAAATGTCGGTATCGGATTTAGCTAGCGTATAAGTAGGATACACATGGAGACGACAGAGCTAGAAGTGTCTGCTTTTCAATTGATTGTGCAGAAGAAAGGCAAACCCCATCCCATGCCAAGAGAATTTCCGTGACGGCGAAAATTAACACGAACACGCACCTGTTGCATGCGGAAACGGGTGCTATTCATCTTGATTGCACCATTTTTTAATCGGACCTTGCTTGAAATATGGAAAACTTCGCTCTTACTTCAACTGTTTCCGTAGTGTAGTGGTAATCACGTCCGCTTCACACGCGGAAGGTCCTGGGTTCGAGCCCCAGCGGAAACATATTAATTTTTGGGTAATTCGGATCATCGTGAACTGTGCTTATTATAGTGCCTTGAGATAGTACTCCTTCGGTGTTCTTTTGCAGCCGACGCATGTCGTTCATGTTAAATTGAACATATCACCTCTAATTAAAATCTTTGAAATCGTCTACACTAAGAACCTTAGACAAAGTTCTTTAAAGCAGGTGACTTTTAATAATTTGCCGTCCTGATTTCAAAGGTAACAAAGCAAGAGAGGCCAAACGTATAACCCAAGGCAACACGAAAATAGCAACAAGCGGTGTCATTTCTGAATTTTATAACTATTATTTAAACGTAAGTCAGCTATACAGGCTCGTTGGTCTAGGGGTATGATTCTCGCTTAGGGTGCGAGAGGTCCCGGGTTCGAATCCCGGACGAGCCCAATTTTTGCCTAATATTGTCAATGCGTGGCGAATCTCAAAACTGTTTTCAATACCAGTCGATGGGATATTCAAAGAAAATACACCGCTAATTCGAACGTCAATTAGAATGCATTTAACAGTATTCAGAAGGAGAAAAATACATGCAGCAATACAACAGTTATTGTTTGAATTTTTGTTGGTTTTTTATTGTTTGATCTCGAGCAATGTAAGGTGAATTTCTAGTCAACTTAGAATTTCTAATATGTGTCTTGGCAGGTAAACTCCTTTGCCACGTATGGAGAATAACTTTATTCTATAGTTAAATACGGAAAATGTAACTCTAACTATCAAGCGGCTCGTTGGTCTAGGGGTATGATTCTCGCTTTGGGTGCGAGAGGTCCCGGGTTCGAATCCCGGACGAGCCCGTTAATTTTTGGAACGGTTTATAGGCGTTTGGATTCAATGAAATTGTACTTTTGTATCTGCCATTGACATTCAAAGCAGTCTGGCTCAGAAATTGCTCAGCATGTTGTCCCATCACTGATGAGGAAAAGTGGTCAAATGGAGATAGAGGAGTTGACATTCTGGTACATGCATTTGTATTCCGATGATTTTGACCTTTTTTCGAAGAATGTTTTATTTTCGTTTGTTCAGGCTGTAAAACAACTTACCTTGATTATCACCATCAACTTGTGCAATGAAGGAAATGTCGGTATCGGATTTAGCTAGCGTATAAGTAGGATACACATGGAGACGACAGAGCTAGAAGTGTCTGCTTTTCAATTGATTGTGCAGAAGAAAGGCAAACCCCATCCCATGCCAAGAGAATTTCCGTGACGGCGAAAATTAACACGAACACGCACCTGTTGCATGCGGAAACGGGTGCTATTCATCTTGATTGCACCATTTTTTAATCGGACCTTGCTTGAAATATGGAAAACTTCGCTCTTACTTCAACTGTTTCCGTAGTGTAGTGGTAATCACGTCCGCTTCACACGCGGAAGGTCCTGGGTTCGAGCCCCAGCGGAAACATATTAATTTTTGGGTAATTCGGATCATCGTGAACTGTGCTTATTATAGTGCCTTGAGATAGTACTCCTTCGGTGTTCTTTTGCAGCCGACGCATGTCGTTCATGTTAAATTGAACATATCACCTCTAATTAAAATCTTTGAAATCGTCTACACTAAGAACCTTAGACAAAGTTCTTTAAAGCAGGTGACTTTTAATAATTTGCCGTCCTGATTTCAAAGGTAACAAAGCAAGAGAGGCCAAACGTATAACCCAAGGCAACACGAAAATAGCAACAAGCGGTGTCATTTCTGAATTTTATAACTATTATTTAAACGTAAGTCAGCTATACAGGCTCGTTGGTCTAGGGGTATGATTCTCGCTTAGGGTGCGAGAGGTCCCGGGTTCGAATCCCGGACGAGCCCAATTTTTGCCTAATATTGTCAATGCGTGGCGAATCTCAAAACTGTTTTCAATACCAGTCGATGGGATATTCAAAGAAAATACACCGCTAATTCGAACGTCAATTAGAATGCATTTAACAGTATTCAGAAGGAGAAAAATACATGCAGCAATACAACAGTTATTGTTTGAATTTTTGTTGGTTTTTTATTGTTTGATCTCGAGCAATGTAAGGTGAATTTCTAGTCAACTTAGAATTTCTAATATGTGTCTTGGCAGGTAAACTCCTTTGCCACGTATGGAGAATAACTTTATTCTATAGTTAAATACGGAAAATGTAACTCTAACTATCAAGCGGCTCGTTGGTCTAGGGGTATGATTCTCGCTTTGGGTGCGAGAGGTCCCGGGTTCGAATCCCGGACGAGCCCGTTAATTTTTGGAACGGTTTATAGGCGTTTGGATTCAATGAAATTGTACTTTTGTATCTGCCATTGACATTCAAAGCAGTCTGGCTCAGAAATTGCTCAGCATGTTGTCCCATCACTGATGAGGAAAAGTGGTCAAATGGAGATAGAGGAGTTGACATTCTGGTACATGCATTTGTATTCCGATGATTTTGACCTTTTTTCGAAGAATGTTTTATTTTCGTTTGTTCAGGCTGTAAAACAACTTACCTTGATTATCACCATCAACTTGTGCAATGAAGGAAATGTCGGTATCGGATTTAGCTAGCGTATAAGTAGGATACACATGGAGACGACAGAGCTAGAAGTGTCTGCTTTTCAATTGATTGTGCAGAAGAAAGGCAAACCCCATCCCATGCCAAGAGAATTTCCGTGACGGCGAAAATTAACACGAACACGCACCTGTTGCATGCGGAAACGGGTGCTATTCATCTTGATTGCACCATTTTTTAATCGGACCTTGCTTGAAATATGGAAAACTTCGCTCTTACTTCAACTGTTTCCGTAGTGTAGTGGTAATCACGTCCGCTTCACACGCGGAAGGTCCTGGGTTCGAGCCCCAGCGGAAACATATTAATTTTTGGGTAATTCGGATCATCGTGAACTGTGCTTATTATAGTGCCTTGAGATAGTACTCCTTCGGTGTTCTTTTGCAGCCGACGCATGTCGTTCATGTTAAATTGAACATATCACCTCTAATTAAAATCTTTGAAATCGTCTACACTAAGAACCTTAGACAAAGTTCTTTAAAGCAGGTGACTTTTAATAATTTGCCGTCCTGATTTCAAAGGTAACAAAGCAAGAGAGGCCAAACGTATAACCCAAGGCAACACGAAAATAGCAACAAGCGGTGTCATTTCTGAATTTTATAACTTACTATAAGGATTGAACGGGTAAATACAAATGTGGTTAAAGAGAGATTAATTATTGAAGAAGTTGAGACTATCACAGGTCTTAATACTGTTTTAGCTGTGGTTCAGCATGATGCATCGTCGTACGATGTAACTATGGATAGTAAACAGAATGCTTTAAAGATGATGGGTGGTGTATCTATCGGAAGTCGGGAATATTCAGTAAGCTTGATGCATTCAGATATTACTGTTGTGTCTATTATGAAACTGCCGTCATATGTTCCAGATGAAGATATTCGTATTAAATTAGCCATAAAAGGAGTCAATGTCGTATCTCCGATTTATAGAAGAACTGTCCCTGGTACACAAGTTGCGGATGGTACTAGGTTCATGAGATGTAAGTTCCCTCCAGGTTTAGTAGCGTTACCCTGGACAATACCGTTCAAAATAGGATCTGATACAAAATATTTCAGACTAAAACACAACAATCAAACAAAAGTATGTTCGGAATGCTCGTCGCCGGATCATATGAAAAACAGTTGTCCTCATTTTGAATGTTATGGCTGTGGTGCGGTTGGACATTCAAAGAGGTATTGTAAAGCAACAAAATGCAAGTCGTGCAGTAATTTACCACTATTGTGTGTTTGTGCTCGGGTTGCTCCTGGAATGGAGGACAGGACACCTCATGCGTCCAAAAATTGTAAAGAATGTGGCAAATTCTTTTGTAATTGCAAATGTAGAGTCTGTGGCAATAAGGTATGCAGCTGTGTTTGTTCAAAATGTGAACTTTACCCGTGTGTTTGTAGCTGTATGTACTGCCATGAAGAATCATGCGTGTGTCCATGTCAGGATTGTGAAAGACAACCATGTGAATGTAATTGTGCAAATTGCTCGAATTTGTTGAAAGATTGTACCTGTATGGATCAAAACATTGATGGTGATAAGGATAACAATGATGAAAATGAGGTAGTTAAGGATGATGATGCAGAAAGTAGTGAAAACATAAATGATGATGAACAAACAGAGTTGAAAATAGTAGATGATTCTCACAAAAATGTTAAAACTATTGTAGCAGAGGTACATGTCAATAGTGGTGGAATACAGGAAGACAGTAGGAAGAGGAAATTGGACAGAGATGAAGAAATTTTTGATGATGGTTATGATTGTGATGATGATAGTAATGCTATTGAACAGGTTCAAGAGAAAAACAAGAGAGCAGACAGTGATTCTGATGATGTTGTGAAAAAGAAAAAAAATGAAGAATGCTCTTCTGTTGACGTTGTTGTAACAGAGGAGTGTAATGAAGAGATGTCAACAGAGGAGCAGTCGATAAATATAGATGATGAGTATAGCACCTTAGATGATGACGAAGAAGTCATTGTTGAAGGTGCAAGTAGTTATACGGAGTCACTTGTCTGTTCTGATGTGGAGTTAGATACAGAGAGTAAAATTAATAATAGTGGAAAGGAAAAATGTATTAGTGTTAAAATGTTGAAAAAAATTAGAAAAAAAGAAATGAAAGATAGGAGGAGAAAACTTAATGTTGCTCCAAATCTGAATAGTCAAACTGTTAGAAATTTGTCCAAAAAAAAAAACAAGAAGTAAAAATGGATAGAAATATATGTCATTGTTTAATATTTTTTGTAATGGTTGTTATATGTAGTTTGAATTGTAATGGTATGAGAAATGTTGTAAATTTACAAAGATTTCTAAGTATTGTACAAGACAGAAAATTTGGTATTGTATTACTACAAGAAACATTTTGGGATGATGGTTTCATTCAAAGTATTAAACATATGTATGAAGGTGATATTTATTATAGTAATGGTACGGATGGCAGACAGGGTGTATCTGTTCTAGTTAGCAAATATTATAAAGATAAAATAAAATGTATTTATAAAGATGAACAAGGTAGATTTATTCATGTGACTTATCATGAGAATGATACATTGGTGAATTTTGTTTCTTTGTATGCACCTAATGTCGTTTCTGATAGATGTAACTTCTTTGATTTTGTGATAGATTATACTAAAGATTTAGATAATTTGATTATTGGAGGTGATTTTAATACTTCTTTGTCTGTGTTAGATAGAGGGAGTAAAACATGTCATGTGAATGATGAACCCTATAGAAAACTTTCTAAATTGATGAATGATAATAATTTATATGATATATGGAGGGCTAGAAACCCAGATTGTCAAATATTTTCCTGGAAAAGAATTTCAGAGGGTAAACTACAACAAAGTAGAATAGATTATTTTCTTATAAGTAGGAATATGTCATCTTTTGTACAAAGTTTGTATTATAATGTTACTAGTATGAGTGACCATTCTTTTGTTATAATGAATTTAAATTGTACATGTATCGAAAGAGGTCCTGGACTCTGGGTTTTGAATAATACATTGTTGTTTAATGAAGAATATGTTCAAAGAGTCAAAGATATTATATCACAAGAAAAAGAAAGTGAATTATTTCATAGAGATTTTTTAGTTTGGTGGGATAATTTAAAATATAGAATTAAAAGATATTCTCAGATATTGTCATCTGATTTAGCTAAACAAAATAAGAGAGAGTATTATAAATTAGAAAGGCAAATCAATAATATTTGTGCAAAGGCAGCTAGTGGTATAGTAATTGATATTGCCAAATTAGAAAGTCTGAAATTAGAACTGTCAAATTTTGAAATGGAAAAGTGTAAAGGAGCTGTCTTAAGAGCTAAAGCTATATGGGCTGTGGAGTCTGATAAAAACACAAAATACTTTCTAAATTTAGAAAAGTATAAACAAGAGAGTAATGCTATAAAAGAATTGTTAAATGAAAATGGTGATACTGTGTCAGATACTGAAGGTATTTTAGAATTACAACATAGTTTTTTTAGTGACTTATATTCATGTGTAACTACTGATGAAAATAAGATGTCAGAATTGTTAAATTATGTTGCAAAAACAGTAAATGAGGATGATAACACTATGTGTAATGATGATGTAACAGAAGATGAACTATGTAAAGCTATTAATCAGTTGTCTAAAAATAAAAGTCCAGGCTCAGATGGACTAACTGTAGAGTTTTATTGTAAATTTTATTCTGAATTAAAATATGTGTTACTGAAATTGTTTGATGCTATTGAAGAAGAAGGTATTTTAAGTAGATCAATGAAATGTGGAATTATAAGTCTAGTTTATAAGAAAAAAGGAGAAAGGAATTTTTTGAAAAATTATAGGCCAATATCTTTATTACAAGTAGATTACAAAATTTTAGCAAGAATAATGTCAAACAGATTGAAGTATGTATTACCAAAGATAATTTCTGAAGATCAAACTTGTTGTGTTATTGGAAGAGATATCTCAAATAATATTTCAAATGTAAGAGATATAATGGAACTTGTTGAAAGAGATGATCTTGAGGGATATTTTTTAAAATTAGATCAAGCAAATGCTTTTGATAGAGTTAGTCATACTTATCTGGTAGAAGTACTGAAGAAATTTGGTTTTGGTGATAGATTTGTGAAATGGATTAGCATATTTTATAATGGTATAAATAGTGCAGTGAAATGTAATGGTTTTTTAACAAAGTATTTTGTTATAAAGAATGGTATTAGGCAAGGTTGTCCTATAAGTGCTTTATTGTATGTACTTGTTGCAGAACCTCTGCATTGTAAAATTGTACAAAATGTAAATATAAAGGGAATTAATATCCCAAATAGTAATAAGATTGGTTTGATTTATCAACATGCTGATGATACAACTTTGTCTTTATGTAATAAGGAATCAATTCCTGAAGTGTTTAAGGAATTTGATTTGTATAGCAAAGCAACAGGTGCTAAAATAAATAGACAAAAATCAGAGATATTATGTTTAGGTACTGGTACTTTATCTGCAGTAGAAAAAGACTATATTGGTCTTAAAGTATGTGAAGATTATTTTCAACTGTTAGGAGTTTTTATTGGAAAAAATAGAAAAATGTGTGATGAAATGAATTGGAAAAATAAGATAGTTAAGATAAAATCCCTTCTCAACATATGGTTGTTGAGAAGATTAACTATACATGGCAGGGTTAGTGTAATTAATTCACTGATGTTATCTAGATTTTGGTATGCCTTATTTGTAACTGCATTACCTGAATGGGCTTATATAGAGATAAAAAGACTTTGTGTGAATTTTATATGGAAAAATAGATGTCACTTAGTAAAATACAACTGTATAGTAGATGATAAAAGTAGAGGTGGTTTAAATGTTGCTGATATCAAATGTAAAATTTATGCTTTTAGGCTAAAATTTCTAGGTAGATTGTTAGATGATGAATATGAAGTGTTATGGAAATACACATTTAAGTATTTTGTATCTTCAATTTACGAGATGAAACTTTGTCATAATGTTTTTTATACTGTGATACCTAATTGTGAATTGAAAAAACTGCCTGTTGTTTATCAAGAATTTTTTCAAGCACTGAATTGTATAAGGAAACAAGTAGAGTTTCCATTGTCTGTAGAAAATATTTATGACCAGCCTTTGTTTGTTAATCCAAATATTGTTTTTAATAACAGAACAATTGTATGGCACGATTTTATAGGTGCTGGTATTGTTTGTCTCAAACATATATGTTTTGAAGTAAAAACTGGTTTCTTGCCAGATCATGCTATAGTTGAAATGATTCAAGTTGTATATGAAGATGTTAATGTACAATATGTAGTTGATAGATATAGAAACTTGTTGAATGTTATACCTGTAGAATGGAAAAACACAGTGAACACTGATATTCACAGAATATTTATACCAAGAACAATAGACATTTCAATTATTTGTAAAAATGTGCATTATGATTTGAAATTATGTAGTACTAAAACATTATATACTATTATGTTGGAAAATATTGTTGAAGAACCTGTTGGTATTGAGTTATGGAAATCAGAATTTGATGTGAGTTCTGAAGCATTCAGTAAAATATGGGAACATGTCAATATGTATTGGAAACCTTCTAATTTGGTTGAGTTAGACTTTAAGGTGTTACATAACTGTATTTTTACTAATGTAAAACTTCAAAAGATAGGTTTAGTTGATGATAATATCTGTAAAGTCTGTTGCAGTGAAAAGGAAGACATCCTGCATATATTTATGAATTGTGATAAACTTGAAGATTTTCATAATTATTTTTCATCCTTATTAGTTAGAATATTTGAAAACTGTGATTCAGATAAGATTAGTTTAGTAAGAAGTGAGGAACTATTGATTTTGGGATTGAGATGGCATATGAAAGGTGTGAATGATTCTTTTCTTAATCTTTTTATGTCTGTTGCCAGATTTTGTATCTTCAGAAGGAGAAACTTGTTGAATAGTGGTTATTCTAGTGTAAATTTGATAAAATTATTTAAATATACATTAAAACATTATGTAACATATATGTATGTCTATCTCTGTCGATGTCATAATATGAGTCATATATTTCAAAAAAAGTTTGTAATGGATAACCCTTTGTTAGAAGAAACAGACAATGTTCTAGTCTTTAAATTGTAATAATTATTGTGTACCTGAAATGTGAAATAACAGTATTGTGAATAGAAAGTATAGCATATAGCTATACTGAGAACAATCAAGGACAATTGATTTTATATTTTGTTTTATTTGTATTATATGATGTTTGATTTTAATAAAGATAAAAAAAAAAATCACGTCCGCTTCACACGCGGAAGGTCCTGGGTTCGAGCCCCAGCGGAAACATATTAATTTTTGGGTAATTCGGATCATCGTGAACTGTGCTTATTATAGTGCCTTGAGATAGTACTCCTTCGGTGTTCTTTTGCAGCCGACGCATGTCGTTCATGTTAAATTGAACATATCACCTCTAATTAAAATCTTTGAAATCGTCTACACTAAGAACCTTAGACAAAGTTCTTTAAAGCAGGTGACTTTTAATAATTTGCCGTCCTGATTTCAAAGGTAACAAAGCAAGAGAGGCCAAACGTATAACCCAAGGCAACACGAAAATAGCAACAAGCGGTGTCATTTCTGAATTTTATAACTATTATTTAAACGTAAGTCAGCTATACAGGCTCGTTGGTCTAGGGGTATGATTCTCGCTTAGGGTGCGAGAGGTCCCGGGTTCGAATCCCGGACGAGCCCAATTTTTGCCTAATATTGTCAATGCGTGGCGAATCTCAAAACTGTTTTCAATACCAGTCGATGGGATATTCAAAGAAAATACACCGCTAATTCGAACGTCAATTAGAATGCATTTAACAGTATTCAGAAGGAGAAAAATACATGCAGCAATACAACAGTTATTGTTTGAATTTTTGTTGGTTTTTTATTGTTTGATCTCGAGCAATGTAAGGTGAATTTCTAGTCAACTTAGAATTTCTAATATGTGTCTTGGCAGGTAAACTCCTTTGCCACGTATGGAGAATAACTTTATTCTATAGTTAAATACGGAAAATGTAACTCTAACTATCAAGCGGCTCGTTGGTCTAGGGGTATGATTCTCGCTTTGGGTGCGAGAGGTCCCGGGTTCGAATCCCGGACGAGCCCGTTAATTTTTGGAACGGTTTATAGGCGTTTGGATTCAATGAAATTGTACTTTTGTATCTGCCATTGACATTCAAAGCAGTCTGGCTCAGAAATTGCTCAGCATGTTGTCCCATCACTGATGAGGAAAAGTGGTCAAATGGAGATAGAGGAGTTGACATTCTGGTACATGCATTTGTATTCCGATGATTTTGACCTTTTTTCGAAGAATGTTTTATTTTCGTTTGTTCAGGCTGTAAAACAACTTACCTTGATTATCACCATCAACTTGTGCAATGAAGGAAATGTCGGTATCGGATTTAGCTAGCGTATAAGTAGGATACACATGGAGACGACAGAGCTAGAAGTGTCTGCTTTTCAATTGATTGTGCAGAAGAAAGGCAAACCCCATCCCATGCCAAGAGAATTTCCGTGACGGCGAAAATTAACACGAACACGCACCTGTTGCATGCGGAAACGGGTGCTATTCATCTTGATTGCACCATTTTTTAATCGGACCTTGCTTGAAATATGGAAAACTTCGCTCTTACTTCAACTGTTTCCGTAGTGTAGTGGTAATCACGTCCGCTTCACACGCGGAAGGTCCTGGGTTCGAGCCCCAGCGGAAACATATTAATTTTTGGGTAATTCGGATCATCGTGAACTGTGCTTATTATAGTGCCTTGAGATAGTACTCCTTCGGTGTTCTTTTGCAGCCGACGCATGTCGTTCATGTTAAATTGAACATATCACCTCTAATTAAAATCTTTGAAATCGTCTACACTAAGAACCTTAGACAAAGTTCTTTAAAGCAGGTGACTTTTAATAATTTGCCGTCCTGATTTCAAAGGTAACAAAGCAAGAGAGGCCAAACGTATAACCCAAGGCAACACGAAAATAGCAACAAGCGGTGTCATTTCTGAATTTTATAACTATTATTTAAACGTAAGTCAGCTATACAGGCTCGTTGGTCTAGGGGTATGATTCTCGCTTAGGGTGCGAGAGGTCCCGGGTTCGAATCCCGGACGAGCCCAATTTTTGCCTAATATTGTCAATGCGTGGCGAATCTCAAAACTGTTTTCAATACCAGTCGATGGGATATTCAAAGAAAATACACCGCTAATTCGAACGTCAATTAGAATGCATTTAACAGTATTCAGAAGGAGAAAAATACATGCAGCAATACAACAGTTATTGTTTGAATTTTTGTTGGTTTTTTATTGTTTGATCTCGAGCAATGTAAGGTGAATTTCTAGTCAACTTAGAATTTCTAATATGTGTCTTGGCAGGTAAACTCCTTTGCCACGTATGGAGAATAACTTTATTCTATAGTTAAATACGGAAAATGTAACTCTAACTATCAAGCGGCTCGTTGGTCTAGGGGTATGATTCTCGCTTTGGGTGCGAGAGGTCCCGGGTTCGAATCCCGGACGAGCCCGTTAATTTTTGGAACGGTTTATAGGCGTTTGGATTCAATGAAATTGTACTTTTGTATCTGCCATTGACATTCAAAGCAGTCTGGCTCAGAAATTGCTCAGCATGTTGTCCCATCACTGATGAGGAAAAGTGGTCAAATGGAGATAGAGGAGTTGACATTCTGGTACATGCATTTGTATTCCGATGATTTTGACCTTTTTTCGAAGAATGTTTTATTTTCGTTTGTTCAGGCTGTAAAACAACTTACCTTGATTATCACCATCAACTTGTGCAATGAAGGAAATGTCGGTATCGGATTTAGCTAGCGTATAAGTAGGATACACATGGAGACGACAGAGCTAGAAGTGTCTGCTTTTCAATTGATTGTGCAGAAGAAAGGCAAACCCCATCCCATGCCAAGAGAATTTCCGTGACGGCGAAAATTAACACGAACACGCACCTGTTGCATGCGGAAACGGGTGCTATTCATCTTGATTGCACCATTTTTTAATCGGACCTTGCTTGAAATATGGAAAACTTCGCTCTTACTTCAACTGTTTCCGTAGTGTAGTGGTAATCACGTCCGCTTCACACGCGGAAGGTCCTGGGTTCGAGCCCCAGCGGAAACATATTAATTTTTGGGTAATTCGGATCATCGTGAACTGTGCTTATTATAGTGCCTTGAGATAGTACTCCTTCGGTGTTCTTTTGCAGCCGACGCATGTCGTTCATGTTAAATTGAACATATCACCTCTAATTAAAATCTTTGAAATCGTCTACACTAAGAACCTTAGACAAAGTTCTTTAAAGCAGGTGACTTTTAATAATTTGCCGTCCTGATTTCAAAGGTAACAAAGCAAGAGAGGCCAAACGTATAACCCAAGGCAACACGAAAATAGCAACAAGCGGTGTCATTTCTGAATTTTATAACTATTATTTAAACGTAAGTCAGCTATACAGGCTCGTTGGTCTAGGGGTATGATTCTCGCTTAGGGTGCGAGAGGTCCCGGGTTCGAATCCCGGACGAGCCCAATTTTTGCCTAATATTGTCAATGCGTGGCGAATCTCAAAACTGTTTTCAATACCAGTCGATGGGATATTCAAAGAAAATACACCGCTAATTCGAACGTCAATTAGAATGCATTTAACAGTATTCAGAAGGAGAAAAATACATGCAGCAATACAACAGTTATTGTTTGAATTTTTGTTGGTTTTTTATTGTTTGATCTCGAGCAATGTAAGGTGAATTTCTAGTCAACTTAGAATTTCTAATATGTGTCTTGGCAGGTAAACTCCTTTGCCACGTATGGAGAATAACTTTATTCTATAGTTAAATACGGAAAATGTAACTCTAACTATCAAGCGGCTCGTTGGTCTAGGGGTATGATTCTCGCTTTGGGTGCGAGAGGTCCCGGGTTCGAATCCCGGACGAGCCCGTTAATTTTTGGAACGGTTTATAGGCGTTTGGATTCAATGAAATTGTACTTTTGTATCTGCCATTGACATTCAAAGCAGTCTGGCTCAGAAATTGCTCAGCATGTTGTCCCATCACTGATGAGGAAAAGTGGTCAAATGGAGATAGAGGAGTTGACATTCTGGTACATGCATTTGTATTCCGATGATTTTGACCTTTTTTCGAAGAATGTTTTATTTTCGTTTGTTCAGGCTGTAAAACAACTTACCTTGATTATCACCATCAACTTGTGCAATGAAGGAAATGTCGGTATCGGATTTAGCTAGCGTATAAGTAGGATACACATGGAGACGACAGAGCTAGAAGTGTCTGCTTTTCAATTGATTGTGCAGAAGAAAGGCAAACCCCATCCCATGCCAAGAGAATTTCCGTGACGGCGAAAATTAACACGAACACGCACCTGTTGCATGCGGAAACGGGTGCTATTCATCTTGATTGCACCATTTTTTAATCGGACCTTGCTTGAAATATGGAAAACTTCGCTCTTACTTCAACTGTTTCCGTAGTGTAGTGGTAATCACGTCCGCTTCACACGCGGAAGGTCCTGGGTTCGAGCCCCAGCGGAAACATATTAATTTTTGGGTAATTCGGATCATCGTGAACTGTGCTTATTATAGTGCCTTGAGATAGTACTCCTTCGGTGTTCTTTTGCAGCCGACGCATGTCGTTCATGTTAAATTGAACATATCACCTCTAATTAAAATCTTTGAAATCGTCTACACTAAGAACCTTAGACAAAGTTCTTTAAAGCAGGTGACTTTTAATAATTTGCCGTCCTGATTTCAAAGGTAACAAAGCAAGAGAGGCCAAACGTATAACCCAAGGCAACACGAAAATAGCAACAAGCGGTGTCATTTCTGAATTTTATAACTATTATTTAAACGTAAGTCAGCTATACAGGCTCGTTGGTCTAGGGGTATGATTCTCGCTTAGGGTGCGAGAGGTCCCGGGTTCGAATCCCGGACGAGCCCAATTTTTGCCTAATATTGTCAATGCGTGGCGAATCTCAAAACTGTTTTCAATACCAGTCGATGGGATATTCAAAGAAAATACACCGCTAATTCGAACGTCAATTAGAATGCATTTAACAGTATTCAGAAGGAGAAAAATACATGCAGCAATACAACAGTTATTGTTTGAATTTTTGTTGGTTTTTTATTGTTTGATCTCGAGCAATGTAAGGTGAATTTCTAGTCAACTTAGAATTTCTAATATGTGTCTTGGCAGGTAAACTCCTTTGCCACGTATGGAGAATAACTTTATTCTATAGTTAAATACGGAAAATGTAACTCTAACTATCAAGCGGCTCGTTGGTCTAGGGGTATGATTCTCGCTTTGGGTGCGAGAGGTCCCGGGTTCGAATCCCGGACGAGCCCGTTAATTTTTGGAACGGTTTATAGGCGTTTGGATTCAATGAAATTGTACTTTTGTATCTGCCATTGACATTCAAAGCAGTCTGGCTCAGAAATTGCTCAGCATGTTGTCCCATCACTGATGAGGAAAAGTGGTCAAATGGAGATAGAGGAGTTGACATTCTGGTACATGCATTTGTATTCCGATGATTTTGACCTTTTTTCGAAGAATGTTTTATTTTCGTTTGTTCAGGCTGTAAAACAACTTACCTTGATTATCACCATCAACTTGTGCAATGAAGGAAATGTCGGTATCGGATTTAGCTAGCGTATAAGTAGGATACACATGGAGACGACAGAGCTAGAAGTGTCTGCTTTTCAATTGATTGTGCAGAAGAAAGGCAAACCCCATCCCATGCCAAGAGAATTTCCGTGACGGCGAAAATTAACACGAACACGCACCTGTTGCATGCGGAAACGGGTGCTATTCATCTTGATTGCACCATTTTTTAATCGGACCTTGCTTGAAATATGGAAAACTTCGCTCTTACTTCAACTGTTTCCGTAGTGTAGTGGTAATCACGTCCGCTTCACACGCGGAAGGTCCTGGGTTCGAGCCCCAGCGGAAACATATTAATTTTTGGGTAATTCGGATCATCGTGAACTGTGCTTATTATAGTGCCTTGAGATAGTACTCCTTCGGTGTTCTTTTGCAGCCGACGCATGTCGTTCATGTTAAATTGAACATATCACCTCTAATTAAAATCTTTGAAATCGTCTACACTAAGAACCTTAGACAAAGTTCTTTAAAGCAGGTGACTTTTAATAATTTGCCGTCCTGATTTCAAAGGTAACAAAGCAAGAGAGGCCAAACGTATAACCCAAGGCAACACGAAAATAGCAACAAGCGGTGTCATTTCTGAATTTTATAACTATTATTTAAACGTAAGTCAGCTATACAGGCTCGTTGGTCTAGGGGTATGATTCTCGCTTAGGGTGCGAGAGGTCCCGGGTTCGAATCCCGGACGAGCCCAATTTTTGCCTAATATTGTCAATGCGTGGCGAATCTCAAAACTGTTTTCAATACCAGTCGATGGGATATTCAAAGAAAATACACCGCTAATTCGAACGTCAATTAGAATGCATTTAACAGTATTCAGAAGGAGAAAAATACATGCAGCAATACAACAGTTATTGTTTGAATTTTTGTTGGTTTTTTATTGTTTGATCTCGAGCAATGTAAGGTGAATTTCTAGTCAACTTAGAATTTCTAATATGTGTCTTGGCAGGTAAACTCCTTTGCCACGTATGGAGAATAACTTTATTCTATAGTTAAATACGGAAAATGTAACTCTAACTATCAAGCGGCTCGTTGGTCTAGGGGTATGATTCTCGCTTTGGGTGCGAGAGGTCCCGGGTTCGAATCCCGGACGAGCCCGTTAATTTTTGGAACGGTTTATAGGCGTTTGGATTCAATGAAATTGTACTTTTGTATCTGCCATTGACATTCAAAGCAGTCTGGCTCAGAAATTGCTCAGCATGTTGTCCCATCACTGATGAGGAAAAGTGGTCAAATGGAGATAGAGGAGTTGACATTCTGGTACATGCATTTGTATTCCGATGATTTTGACCTTTTTTCGAAGAATGTTTTATTTTCGTTTGTTCAGGCTGTAAAACAACTTACCTTGATTATCACCATCAACTTGTGCAATGAAGGAAATGTCGGTATCGGATTTAGCTAGCGTATAAGTAGGATACACATGGAGACGACAGAGCTAGAAGTGTCTGCTTTTCAATTGATTGTGCAGAAGAAAGGCAAACCCCATCCCATGCCAAGAGAATTTCCGTGACGGCGAAAATTAACACGAACACGCACCTGTTGCATGCGGAAACGGGTGCTATTCATCTTGATTGCACCATTTTTTAATCGGACCTTGCTTGAAATATGGAAAACTTCGCTCTTACTTCAACTGTTTCCGTAGTGTAGTGGTAATCACGTCCGCTTCACACGCGGAAGGTCCTGGGTTCGAGCCCCAGCGGAAACATATTAATTTTTGGGTAATTCGGATCATCGTGAACTGTGCTTATTATAGTGCCTTGAGATAGTACTCCTTCGGTGTTCTTTTGCAGCCGACGCATGTCGTTCATGTTAAATTGAACATATCACCTCTAATTAAAATCTTTGAAATCGTCTACACTAAGAACCTTAGACAAAGTTCTTTAAAGCAGGTGACTTTTAATAATTTGCCGTCCTGATTTCAAAGGTAACAAAGCAAGAGAGGCCAAACGTATAACCCAAGGCAACACGAAAATAGCAACAAGCGGTGTCATTTCTGAATTTTATAACTATTATTTAAACGTAAGTCAGCTATACAGGCTCGTTGGTCTAGGGGTATGATTCTCGCTTAGGGTGCGAGAGGTCCCGGGTTCGAATCCCGGACGAGCCCAATTTTTGCCTAATATTGTCAATGCGTGGCGAATCTCAAAACTGTTTTCAATACCAGTCGATGGGATATTCAAAGAAAATACACCGCTAATTCGAACGTCAATTAGAATGCATTTAACAGTATTCAGAAGGAGAAAAATACATGCAGCAATACAACAGTTATTGTTTGAATTTTTGTTGGTTTTTTATTGTTTGATCTCGAGCAATGTAAGGTGAATTTCTAGTCAACTTAGAATTTCTAATATGTGTCTTGGCAGGTAAACTCCTTTGCCACGTATGGAGAATAACTTTATTCTATAGTTAAATACGGAAAATGTAACTCTAACTATCAAGCGGCTCGTTGGTCTAGGGGTATGATTCTCGCTTTGGGTGCGAGAGGTCCCGGGTTCGAATCCCGGACGAGCCCGTTAATTTTTGGAACGGTTTATAGGCGTTTGGATTCAATGAAATTGTACTTTTGTATCTGCCATTGACATTCAAAGCAGTCTGGCTCAGAAATTGCTCAGCATGTTGTCCCATCACTGATGAGGAAAAGTGGTCAAATGGAGATAGAGGAGTTGACATTCTGGTACATGCATTTGTATTCCGATGATTTTGACCTTTTTTCGAAGAATGTTTTATTTTCGTTTGTTCAGGCTGTAAAACAACTTACCTTGATTATCACCATCAACTTGTGCAATGAAGGAAATGTCGGTATCGGATTTAGCTAGCGTATAAGTAGGATACACATGGAGACGACAGAGCTAGAAGTGTCTGCTTTTCAATTGATTGTGCAGAAGAAAGGCAAACCCCATCCCATGCCAAGAGAATTTCCGTGACGGCGAAAATTAACACGAACACGCACCTGTTGCATGCGGAAACGGGTGCTATTCATCTTGATTGCACCATTTTTTAATCGGACCTTGCTTGAAATATGGAAAACTTCGCTCTTACTTCAACTGTTTCCGTAGTGTAGTGGTAATCACGTCCGCTTCACACGCGGAAGGTCCTGGGTTCGAGCCCCAGCGGAAACATATTAATTTTTGGGTAATTCGGATCATCGTGAACTGTGCTTATTATAGTGCCTTGAGATAGTACTCCTTCGGTGTTCTTTTGCAGCCGACGCATGTCGTTCATGTTAAATTGAACATATCACCTCTAATTAAAATCTTTGAAATCGTCTACACTAAGAACCTTAGACAAAGTTCTTTAAAGCAGGTGACTTTTAATAATTTGCCGTCCTGATTTCAAAGGTAACAAAGCAAGAGAGGCCAAACGTATAACCCAAGGCAACACGAAAATAGCAACAAGCGGTGTCATTTCTGAATTTTATAACTATTATTTAAACGTAAGTCAGCTATACAGGCTCGTTGGTCTAGGGGTATGATTCTCGCTTAGGGTGCGAGAGGTCCCGGGTTCGAATCCCGGACGAGCCCAATTTTTGCCTAATATTGTCAATGCGTGGCGAATCTCAAAACTGTTTTCAATACCAGTCGATGGGATATTCAAAGAAAATACACCGCTAATTCGAACGTCAATTAGAATGCATTTAACAGTATTCAGAAGGAGAAAAATACATGCAGCAATACAACAGTTATTGTTTGAATTTTTGTTGGTTTTTTATTGTTTGATCTCGAGCAATGTAAGGTGAATTTCTAGTCAACTTAGAATTTCTAATATGTGTCTTGGCAGGTAAACTCCTTTGCCACGTATGGAGAATAACTTTATTCTATAGTTAAATACGGAAAATGTAACTCTAACTATCAAGCGGCTCGTTGGTCTAGGGGTATGATTCTCGCTTTGGGTGCGAGAGGTCCCGGGTTCGAATCCCGGACGAGCCCGTTAATTTTTGGAACGGTTTATAGGCGTTTGGATTCAATGAAATTGTACTTTTGTATCTGCCATTGACATTCAAAGCAGTCTGGCTCAGAAATTGCTCAGCATGTTGTCCCATCACTGATGAGGAAAAGTGGTCAAATGGAGATAGAGGAGTTGACATTCTGGTACATGCATTTGTATTCCGATGATTTTGACCTTTTTTCGAAGAATGTTTTATTTTCGTTTGTTCAGGCTGTAAAACAACTTACCTTGATTATCACCATCAACTTGTGCAATGAAGGAAATGTCGGTATCGGATTTAGCTAGCGTATAAGTAGGATACACATGGAGACGACAGAGCTAGAAGTGTCTGCTTTTCAATTGATTGTGCAGAAGAAAGGCAAACCCCATCCCATGCCAAGAGAATTTCCGTGACGGCGAAAATTAACACGAACACGCACCTGTTGCATGCGGAAACGGGTGCTATTCATCTTGATTGCACCATTTTTTAATCGGACCTTGCTTGAAATATGGAAAACTTCGCTCTTACTTCAACTGTTTCCGTAGTGTAGTGGTAATCACGTCCGCTTCACACGCGGAAGGTCCTGGGTTCGAGCCCCAGCGGAAACATATTAATTTTTGGGTAATTCGGATCATCGTGAACTGTGCTTATTATAGTGCCTTGAGATAGTACTCCTTCGGTGTTCTTTTGCAGCCGACGCATGTCGTTCATGTTAAATTGAACATATCACCTCTAATTAAAATCTTTGAAATCGTCTACACTAAGAACCTTAGACAAAGTTCTTTAAAGCAGGTGACTTTTAATAATTTGCCGTCCTGATTTCAAAGGTAACAAAGCAAGAGAGGCCAAACGTATAACCCAAGGCAACACGAAAATAGCAACAAGCGGTGTCATTTCTGAATTTTATAACTATTATTTAAACGTAAGTCAGCTATACAGGCTCGTTGGTCTAGGGGTATGATTCTCGCTTAGGGTGCGAGAGGTCCCGGGTTCGAATCCCGGACGAGCCCAATTTTTGCCTAATATTGTCAATGCGTGGCGAATCTCAAAACTGTTTTCAATACCAGTCGATGGGATATTCAAAGAAAATACACCGCTAATTCGAACGTCAATTAGAATGCATTTAACAGTATTCAGAAGGAGAAAAATACATGCAGCAATACAACAGTTATTGTTTGAATTTTTGTTGGTTTTTTATTGTTTGATCTCGAGCAATGTAAGGTGAATTTCTAGTCAACTTAGAATTTCTAATATGTGTCTTGGCAGGTAAACTCCTTTGCCACGTATGGAGAATAACTTTATTCTATAGTTAAATACGGAAAATGTAACTCTAACTATCAAGCGGCTCGTTGGTCTAGGGGTATGATTCTCGCTTTGGGTGCGAGAGGTCCCGGGTTCGAATCCCGGACGAGCCCGTTAATTTTTGGAACGGTTTATAGGCGTTTGGATTCAATGAAATTGTACTTTTGTATCTGCCATTGACATTCAAAGCAGTCTGGCTCAGAAATTGCTCAGCATGTTGTCCCATCACTGATGAGGAAAAGTGGTCAAATGGAGATAGAGGAGTTGACATTCTGGTACATGCATTTGTATTCCGATGATTTTGACCTTTTTTCGAAGAATGTTTTATTTTCGTTTGTTCAGGCTGTAAAACAACTTACCTTGATTATCACCATCAACTTGTGCAATGAAGGAAATGTCGGTATCGGATTTAGCTAGCGTATAAGTAGGATACACATGGAGACGACAGAGCTAGAAGTGTCTGCTTTTCAATTGATTGTGCAGAAGAAAGGCAAACCCCATCCCATGCCAAGAGAATTTCCGTGACGGCGAAAATTAACACGAACACGCACCTGTTGCATGCGGAAACGGGTGCTATTCATCTTGATTGCACCATTTTTTAATCGGACCTTGCTTGAAATATGGAAAACTTCGCTCTTACTTCAACTGTTTCCGTAGTGTAGTGGTAATCACGTCCGCTTCACACGCGGAAGGTCCTGGGTTCGAGCCCCAGCGGAAACATATTAATTTTTGGGTAATTCGGATCATCGTGAACTGTGCTTATTATAGTGCCTTGAGATAGTACTCCTTCGGTGTTCTTTTGCAGCCGACGCATGTCGTTCATGTTAAATTGAACATATCACCTCTAATTAAAATCTTTGAAATCGTCTACACTAAGAACCTTAGACAAAGTTCTTTAAAGCAGGTGACTTTTAATAATTTGCCGTCCTGATTTCAAAGGTAACAAAGCAAGAGAGGCCAAACGTATAACCCAAGGCAACACGAAAATAGCAACAAGCGGTGTCATTTCTGAATTTTATAACTATTATTTAAACGTAAGTCAGCTATACAGGCTCGTTGGTCTAGGGGTATGATTCTCGCTTAGGGTGCGAGAGGTCCCGGGTTCGAATCCCGGACGAGCCCAATTTTTGCCTAATATTGTCAATGCGTGGCGAATCTCAAAACTGTTTTCAATACCAGTCGATGGGATATTCAAAGAAAATACACCGCTAATTCGAACG
This sequence comes from Mytilus trossulus, assembly GCF_036588685.1. Classification (NCBI taxonomy): domain Eukaryota; kingdom Metazoa; phylum Mollusca; class Bivalvia; order Mytilida; family Mytilidae; genus Mytilus; species Mytilus trossulus. The sequence goes on along the minus strand of NC_086373.1, from coordinate 10,347,942 downwards.
TCAATTAGAATGCATTTAACAGTATTCAGAAGGAGAAAAATACATGCAGCAATACAACAGTTATTGTTTGAATTTTTGTTGGTTTTTTATTGTTTGATCTCGAGCAATGTAAGGTGAATTTCTAGTCAACTTAGAATTTCTAATATGTGTCTTGGCAGGTAAACTCCTTTGCCACGTATGGAGAATAACTTTATTCTATAGTTAAATACGGAAAATGTAACTCTAACTATCAAGCGGCTCGTTGGTCTAGGGGTATGATTCTCGCTTTGGGTGCGAGAGGTCCCGGGTTCGAATCCCGGACGAGCCCGTTAATTTTTGGAACGGTTTATAGGCGTTTGGATTCAATGAAATTGTACTTTTGTATCTGCCATTGACATTCAAAGCAGTCTGGCTCAGAAATTGCTCAGCATGTTGTCCCATCACTGATGAGGAAAAGTGGTCAAATGGAGATAGAGGAGTTGACATTCTGGTACATGCATTTGTATTCCGATGATTTTGACCTTTTTTCGAAGAATGTTTTATTTTCGTTTGTTCAGGCTGTAAAACAACTTACCTTGATTATCACCATCAACTTGTGCAATGAAGGAAATGTCGGTATCGGATTTAGCTAGCGTATAAGTAGGATACACATGGAGACGACAGAGCTAGAAGTGTCTGCTTTTCAATTGATTGTGCAGAAGAAAGGCAAACCCCATCCCATGCCAAGAGAATTTCCGTGACGGCGAAAATTAACACGAACACGCACCTGTTGCATGCGGAAACGGGTGCTATTCATCTTGATTGCACCATTTTTTAATCGGACCTTGCTTGAAATATGGAAAACTTCGCTCTTACTTCAACTGTTTCCGTAGTGTAGTGGTAATCACGTCCGCTTCACACGCGGAAGGTCCTGGGTTCGAGCCCCAGCGGAAACATATTAATTTTTGGGTAATTCGGATCATCGTGAACTGTGCTTATTATAGTGCCTTGAGATAGTACTCCTTCGGTGTTCTTTTGCAGCCGACGCATGTCGTTCATGTTAAATTGAACATATCACCTCTAATTAAAATCTTTGAAATCGTCTACACTAAGAACCTTAGACAAAGTTCTTTAAAGCAGGTGACTTTTAATAATTTGCCGTCCTGATTTCAAAGGTAACAAAGCAAGAGAGGCCAAACGTATAACCCAAGGCAACACGAAAATAGCAACAAGCGGTGTCATTTCTGAATTTTATAACTATTATTTAAACGTAAGTCAGCTATACAGGCTCGTTGGTCTAGGGGTATGATTCTCGCTTAGGGTGCGAGAGGTCCCGGGTTCGAATCCCGGACGAGCCCAATTTTTGCCTAATATTGTCAATGCGTGGCGAATCTCAAAACTGTTTTCAATACCAGTCGATGGGATATTCAAAGAAAATACACCGCTAATTCGAACGTCAAT
>NC_086373.1:10322136-10346423 GCF_036588685.1 Mytilus trossulus | reverse complement strand
AATCGGACCTTTGCTTGAAATATGGAAAAACTTCGCTCTTACTTCAACTGTTTCCGTAGTGTAGTGGTAATCACGTCCGCTTCACACGCGGAAGGTCCTGGGTTCGAGCCCCAGCGGAAACATATTAATTTTTGGGTAATTCGGATCATCGTGAAGTGTGCTTATTATAGTGCCTTGAGATATATCTCCTTCGGTGTTCCTTTTGCAGCCGACGCATGTCGTTCATGTTAAATTGAACATATCACCTCTAATAAAATCTTTGAAATCGTCTACACTAAGAACCTTAGACAAAGTTCTTTAAAGCAGGGGACTTTTAATAATTTTGCCCATCCTGATTTCAAAGGTAACAAAGCAAGAGAGGCCAAACGTATAACCCAAGGCAACACGAAAATAGCAACAAGCAGTGTCATTTCTGAATTTTATAACTATTATTTAAACATAAGTCAGCTATACAGGCTCGTTGGTCTAGGGGTATGATTCTCGCTTAGGGTGCGAGAGGTCCCGGGTTCGAATCCGGACGAGCCCAATTTTGCCTCATATTGTCAATGCGTGGCGAATCTCAAAACTGTTTTCAATACCAGTCGATGGGATATTCAAAGGAAATACACCGCTATCGAACGTCAATTAGAATGCATTTAACAGTATTCAGTAGGAGAAAAATACATGCAGCAATACAACAGTTATCGTTTGAATTTTTGTTGGTTTTTTATTGTTTGATCTCGAGCAATGTAAGGTGAATTTCTAGTCAACTTAGAATTTATAATATGTATCTTGGCTGGTAAACTCCTTTGCCACGTATGGAGAATAACTTTATTCTATAGTTAAATACGGAAAAATGTAACTCTAACTATCAAGCGGCTCGTTGGTCTAGGGGTATGATTCTCGCTTTGGGTGCGAGAGGTCCCGGGTTCGAATCCCGGACGAGCCCGTTAATTTTTGGAACGGTTTATAGGCGTTTGGATTCAATGAAATTGTACTTTTGTATCTGCCATTGACATTCAAAGCAGTCTGGCTCAGAAATTGCTCAGCATGTTGTCCCATCACTGATGAGGAAAAGCGGTCAAATGGAGATAGAGGAGTTGACATTCTGGTACATGCATTTATATTCCGATGATTTTGACCTTTTTTTCGAAGAATGCTTTATTTTCGTTTGTTCAGGCTGTAAAACAACTTACCTTGATTATCACCATCAACTTGTGCAATGAAGGAAATGTCGATATCGGATTTAGCTAGCGTATAAGTAGGATACACATATAGACGACAGAGCTAGGAGTGTCTGCTTTTCAATTGATTGTGCAGAAGAAAGGCAAACCCCATCCCATGCCAAGAGAATTTCCGTGACGGCGAAAATTAACACGAACACGCACCTGTTGCATGCGGAAACGGGTGTTATTCATCTTGATTGCACCATTTTTTAATCGGACCTTGCTTGAAATATGGAAAACTTCGCTCTTACTTCAACTGTTTCCGTAGTGTAGTGGTAATCACGTCCGCTTCACACGCGGAAGGTCCTGGGTTCGAGCCCCAGCGGAAACATATTAATTTTTGGGTAATTCGGATCATCGTGAAGTGTGCTTATTATAGTGCCTGAGATATATCTCCTTCGGTGTTCTTTTGCAGCCGACGCATGTCGTTCATGTTAAATTGAACATATCACCTCTAATTAAAATCTTTGAAATCGTCTACACTAAGAACCTTAGACAAAGTTCTTTAAGCAGGGGACTTTTAATAATTTTGCCCATCCTGATTTCAAAGGTAACAAAGCAAGAGAGGCCAAACGTATAACCCAAGGCAACACGAAAATAGCAACAAGCAGTGTCATTTCTGAATTTTATAACTATTATTTAAACATAAGTCAGCTATACAGGCTCGTTGGTCTAGGGGTATGATTCTCGCTTAGGGTGCGAGAGGTCCCGGGTTCGAATCCCGGACGAGCCCAATTTTTGCCTCATATTGTCAATGCGTGGCGAATCTCAAACTGTTTTCAATACCAGTCGATGGGATATTCAAAGGAAATACACCGCTAATTCGAACGTCAATTAGAATGCATTTAACAGTATTCAGTAGGAGAAAAATACATGCAGCAATACAACAGTTATCGTTTGAATTTTTGTTGGTTTTTTATTGTTTGATCTCGAGCAATGTAAGGTGAATTTCTAGTCAACTTAGAATTTATAATATGTATCTTGGCTGGTAAACTCCTTTGCCACGTATGGAGAATAACTTTATTCTATAGTTAAATACGGAAAATGTAACTCTAACTATCAAGCGGCTCGTTGGTCTAGGGGTATGATTCTCGCTTTGGGTGCGAGAGGTCCCGGGTTCGAATCCCGGACGAGCCCGTTAATTTTTGGAACGGTTTATAGGCGTTTGGATTCAATGAAATTGTACTTTTGTATCTGCCATTGACATTCAAAGCAGTCTGGCTCAGAAATTGCTCAGCATGTTGTCCCATCACTGATGAGGAAAAGCGGTCAAATGGAGATAGAGGAGTTGACATTCTGGTACATGCATTTATATTCCGATGATTTTGACCTTTTTTTCGAAGAATGCTTTATTTTCGTTTGTTCAGGCTGTAAAACAACTTACCTTGATTATCACCATCAACTTGTGCAATGAAGGAAATGTCGATATCGGATTTAGCTAGCGTATAAGTAGGATACACATATAGACGACAGAGCTAGGAGTGTCTGCTTTTCAATTGATTGTGCAGAAGAAAGGCAAACCCCATCCCATGCCAAGAGAATTTCCGTGACGGCGAAAATTAACACGAACACGCACCTGTTGCATGCGGAAACGGGTGTTATTCATCTTGATTGCACCATTTTTTAATCGGACCTTGCTTGAAATATGGAAAACTTCGCTCTTACTTCAACTGTTTCCGTAGTGTAGTGGTAATCACGTCCGCTTCACACGCGGAAGGTCCTGGGTTCGAGCCCCAGCGGAAACATATTAATTTTTGGGTAATTCGGATCATCGTGAAGTGTGCTTATTATAGTGCCTTGAGATATATCTCCTTCGGTGTTCTTTTGCAGCCGACGCATGTCGTTCATGTTAAATTGAACATATCACCTCTAATTAAAATCTTTGAAATCGTCTACACTAAGAACCTTAGACAAAGTTCTTTAAAGCAGGGGACTTTTAATAATTTGCCCATCCTGATTTCAAAGGTAACAAAGCAAGAGAGGCCAAACGTATAACCCAAGGCAACACGAAAATAGCAACAAGCAGTGTCATTTCTGAATTTTATAACTATTATTTAAACATAAGTCAGCTATACAGGCTCGTTGGTCTAGGGGTATGATTCTCGCTTAGGGTGCGAGAGGTCCCGGGTTCGAATCCCGGACGAGCCCAATTTTTGCCTCATATTGTCAATGCGTGGCGAATCTCAAAACTGTTTTCAATACCAGTCGATGGGATATTCAAAGGAAATACACCGCTAATTCGAACGTCAATTAGAATGCATTTAACAGTATTCAGTAGGAGAAAAATACATGCAGCAATACAACAGTTATCGTTTGAATTTTTGTTGGTTTTTTATTGTTTGATCTCGAGCAATGTAAGGTGAATTTCTAGTCAACTTAGAATTTATAATATGTATCTTGGCTGGTAAACTCCTTTGCCACGTATGGAGAATAACTTTATTCTATAGTTAAATACGGAAAATGTAACTCTAACTATCAAGCGGCTCGTTGGTCTAGGGGTATGATTCTCGCTTTGGGTGCGAGAGGTCCCGGGTTCGAATCCCGGACGAGCCCGTTAATTTTTGGAACGGTTTATAGGCGTTTGGATTCAATGAAATTGTACTTTTGTATCTGCCATTGACATTCAAAGCAGTCTGGCTCAGAAATTGCTCAGCATGTTGTCCCATCACTGATGAGGAAAAGCGGTCAAATGGAGATAGAGGAGTTGACATTCTGGTACATGCATTTATATTCCGATGATTTTGACCTTTTTTTCGAAGAATGCTTTATTTTCGTTTGTTCAGGCTGTAAAACAACTTACCTTGATTATCACCATCAACTTGTGCAATGAAGGAAATGTCGATATCGGATTTAGCTAGCGTATAAGTAGGATACACATATAGACGACAGAGCTAGGAGTGTCTGCTTTTCAATTGATTGTGCAGAAGAAAGGCAAACCCCATCCCATGCCAAGAGAATTTCCGTGACGGCGAAAATTAACACGAACACGCACCTGTTGCATGCGGAAACGGGTGTTATTCATCTTGATTGCACCATTTTTTAATCGGACCTTGCTTGAAATATGGAAAACTTCGCTCTTACTTCAACTGTTTCCGTAGTGTAGTGGTAATCACGTCCGCTTCACACGCGGAAGGTCCTGGGTTCGAGCCCCAGCGGAAACATATTAATTTTTGGGTAATTCGGATCATCGTGAAGTGTGCTTATTATAGTGCCTTGAGATATATCTCCTTCGGTGTTCTTTTGCAGCCGACGCATGTCGTTCATGTTAAATTGAACATATCACCTCTAATTAAAATCTTTGAAATCGTCTACACTAAGAACCTTAGACAAAGTTCTTTAAAGCAGGGGACTTTTAATAATTTGCCCATCCTGATTTCAAAGGTAACAAAGCAAGAGAGGCCAAACGTATAACCCAAGGCAACACGAAAATAGCAACAAGCAGTGTCATTTCTGAATTTTATAACTATTATTTAAACATAAGTCAGCTATACAGGCTCGTTGGTCTAGGGGTATGATTCTCGCTTAGGGTGCGAGAGGTCCCGGGTTCGAATCCCGGACGAGCCCAATTTTTGCCTCATATTGTCAATGCGTGGCGAATCTCAAAACTGTTTTCAATACCAGTCGATGGGATATTCAAAGGAAATACACCGCTAATTCGAACGTCAATTAGAATGCATTTAACAGTATTCAGTAGGAGAAAAATACATGCAGCAATACAACAGTTATCGTTTGAATTTTTGTTGGTTTTTTATTGTTTGATCTCGAGCAATGTAAGGTGAATTTCTAGTCAACTTAGAATTTATAATATGTATCTTGGCTGGTAAACTCCTTTGCCACGTATGGAGAATAACTTTATTCTATAGTTAAATACGGAAAATGTAACTCTAACTATCAAGCGGCTCGTTGGTCTAGGGGTATGATTCTCGCTTTGGGTGCGAGAGGTCCCGGGTTCGAATCCCGGACGAGCCCGTTAATTTTTGGAACGGTTTATAGGCGTTTGGATTCAATGAAATTGTACTTTTGTATCTGCCATTGACATTCAAAGCAGTCTGGCTCAGAAATTGCTCAGCATGTTGTCCCATCACTGATGAGGAAAAGCGGTCAAATGGAGATAGAGGAGTTGACATTCTGGTACATGCATTTATATTCCGATGATTTTGACCTTTTTTTCGAAGAATGCTTTATTTTCGTTTGTTCAGGCTGTAAAACAACTTACCTTGATTATCACCATCAACTTGTGCAATGAAGGAAATGTCGATATCGGATTTAGCTAGCGTATAAGTAGGATACACATATAGACGACAGAGCTAGGAGTGTCTGCTTTTCAATTGATTGTGCAGAAGAAAGGCAAACCCCATCCCATGCCAAGAGAATTTCCGTGACGGCGAAAATTAACACGAACACGCACCTGTTGCATGCGGAAACGGGTGTTATTCATCTTGATTGCACCATTTTTTAATCGGACCTTGCTTGAAATATGGAAAACTTCGCTCTTACTTCAACTGTTTCCGTAGTGTAGTGGTAATCACGTCCGCTTCACACGCGGAAGGTCCTGGGTTCGAGCCCCAGCGGAAACATATTAATTTTTGGGTAATTCGGATCATCGTGAAGTGTGCTTATTATAGTGCCTTGAGATATATCTCCTTCGGTGTTCTTTTGCAGCCGACGCATGTCGTTCATGTTAAATTGAACATATCACCTCTAATTAAAATCTTTGAAATCGTCTACACTAAGAACCTTAGACAAAGTTCTTTAAAGCAGGGGACTTTTAATAATTTGCCCATCCTGATTTCAAAGGTAACAAAGCAAGAGAGGCCAAACGTATAACCCAAGGCAACACGAAAATAGCAACAAGCAGTGTCATTTCTGAATTTTATAACTATTATTTAAACATAAGTCAGCTATACAGGCTCGTTGGTCTAGGGGTATGATTCTCGCTTAGGGTGCGAGAGGTCCCGGGTTCGAATCCCGGACGAGCCCAATTTTTGCCTCATATTGTCAATGCGTGGCGAATCTCAAAACTGTTTTCAATACCAGTCGATGGGATATTCAAAGGAAATACACCGCTAATTCGAACGTCAATTAGAATGCATTTAACAGTATTCAGTAGGAGAAAAATACATGCAGCAATACAACAGTTATCGTTTGAATTTTTGTTGGTTTTTTATTGTTTGATCTCGAGCAATGTAAGGTGAATTTCTAGTCAACTTAGAATTTATAATATGTATCTTGGCTGGTAAACTCCTTTGCCACGTATGGAGAATAACTTTATTCTATAGTTAAATACGGAAAATGTAACTCTAACTATCAAGCGGCTCGTTGGTCTAGGGGTATGATTCTCGCTTTGGGTGCGAGAGGTCCCGGGTTCGAATCCCGGACGAGCCCGTTAATTTTTGGAACGGTTTATAGGCGTTTGGATTCAATGAAATTGTACTTTTGTATCTGCCATTGACATTCAAAGCAGTCTGGCTCAGAAATTGCTCAGCATGTTGTCCCATCACTGATGAGGAAAAGCGGTCAAATGGAGATAGAGGAGTTGACATTCTGGTACATGCATTTATATTCCGATGATTTTGACCTTTTTTTCGAAGAATGCTTTATTTTCGTTTGTTCAGGCTGTAAAACAACTTACCTTGATTATCACCATCAACTTGTGCAATGAAGGAAATGTCGATATCGGATTTAGCTAGCGTATAAGTAGGATACACATATAGACGACAGAGCTAGGAGTGTCTGCTTTTCAATTGATTGTGCAGAAGAAAGGCAAACCCCATCCCATGCCAAGAGAATTTCCGTGACGGCGAAAATTAACACGAACACGCACCTGTTGCATGCGGAAACGGGTGTTATTCATCTTGATTGCACCATTTTTTAATCGGACCTTGCTTGAAATATGGAAAACTTCGCTCTTACTTCAACTGTTTCCGTAGTGTAGTGGTAATCACGTCCGCTTCACACGCGGAAGGTCCTGGGTTCGAGCCCCAGCGGAAACATATTAATTTTTGGGTAATTCGGATCATCGTGAAGTGTGCTTATTATAGTGCCTTGAGATATATCTCCTTCGGTGTTCTTTTGCAGCCGACGCATGTCGTTCATGTTAAATTGAACATATCACCTCTAATTAAAATCTTTGAAATCGTCTACACTAAGAACCTTAGACAAAGTTCTTTAAAGCAGGGGACTTTTAATAATTTGCCCATCCTGATTTCAAAGGTAACAAAGCAAGAGAGGCCAAACGTATAACCCAAGGCAACACGAAAATAGCAACAAGCAGTGTCATTTCTGAATTTTATAACTATTATTTAAACATAAGTCAGCTATACAGGCTCGTTGGTCTAGGGGTATGATTCTCGCTTAGGGTGCGAGAGGTCCCGGGTTCGAATCCCGGACGAGCCCAATTTTTGCCTCATATTGTCAATGCGTGGCGAATCTCAAAACTGTTTTCAATACCAGTCGATGGGATATTCAAAGGAAATACACCGCTAATTCGAACGTCAATTAGAATGCATTTAACAGTATTCAGTAGGAGAAAAATACATGCAGCAATACAACAGTTATCGTTTGAATTTTTGTTGGTTTTTTATTGTTTGATCTCGAGCAATGTAAGGTGAATTTCTAGTCAACTTAGAATTTATAATATGTATCTTGGCTGGTAAACTCCTTTGCCACGTATGGAGAATAACTTTATTCTATAGTTAAATACGGAAAATGTAACTCTAACTATCAAGCGGCTCGTTGGTCTAGGGGTATGATTCTCGCTTTGGGTGCGAGAGGTCCCGGGTTCGAATCCCGGACGAGCCCGTTAATTTTTGGAACGGTTTATAGGCGTTTGGATTCAATGAAATTGTACTTTTGTATCTGCCATTGACATTCAAAGCAGTCTGGCTCAGAAATTGCTCAGCATGTTGTCCCATCACTGATGAGGAAAAGCGGTCAAATGGAGATAGAGGAGTTGACATTCTGGTACATGCATTTATATTCCGATGATTTTGACCTTTTTTTCGAAGAATGCTTTATTTTCGTTTGTTCAGGCTGTAAAACAACTTACCTTGATTATCACCATCAACTTGTGCAATGAAGGAAATGTCGATATCGGATTTAGCTAGCGTATAAGTAGGATACACATATAGACGACAGAGCTAGGAGTGTCTGCTTTTCAATTGATTGTGCAGAAGAAAGGCAAACCCCATCCCATGCCAAGAGAATTTCCGTGACGGCGAAAATTAACACGAACACGCACCTGTTGCATGCGGAAACGGGTGTTATTCATCTTGATTGCACCATTTTTTAATCGGACCTTGCTTGAAATATGGAAAACTTCGCTCTTACTTCAACTGTTTCCGTAGTGTAGTGGTAATCACGTCCGCTTCACACGCGGAAGGTCCTGGGTTCGAGCCCCAGCGGAAACATATTAATTTTTGGGTAATTCGGATCATCGTGAAGTGTGCTTATTATAGTGCCTTGAGATATATCTCCTTCGGTGTTCTTTTGCAGCCGACGCATGTCGTTCATGTTAAATTGAACATATCACCTCTAATTAAAATCTTTGAAATCGTCTACACTAAGAACCTTAGACAAAGTTCTTTAAAGCAGGGGACTTTTAATAATTTGCCCATCCTGATTTCAAAGGTAACAAAGCAAGAGAGGCCAAACGTATAACCCAAGGCAACACGAAAATAGCAACAAGCAGTGTCATTTCTGAATTTTATAACTATTATTTAAACATAAGTCAGCTATACAGGCTCGTTGGTCTAGGGGTATGATTCTCGCTTAGGGTGCGAGAGGTCCCGGGTTCGAATCCCGGACGAGCCCAATTTTTGCCTCATATTGTCAATGCGTGGCGAATCTCAAAACTGTTTTCAATACCAGTCGATGGGATATTCAAAGGAAATACACCGCTAATTCGAACGTCAATTAGAATGCATTTAACAGTATTCAGTAGGAGAAAAATACATGCAGCAATACAACAGTTATCGTTTGAATTTTTGTTGGTTTTTTATTGTTTGATCTCGAGCAATGTAAGGTGAATTTCTAGTCAACTTAGAATTTATAATATGTATCTTGGCTGGTAAACTCCTTTGCCACGTATGGAGAATAACTTTATTCTATAGTTAAATACGGAAAATGTAACTCTAACTATCAAGCGGCTCGTTGGTCTAGGGGTATGATTCTCGCTTTGGGTGCGAGAGGTCCCGGGTTCGAATCCCGGACGAGCCCGTTAATTTTTGGAACGGTTTATAGGCGTTTGGATTCAATGAAATTGTACTTTTGTATCTGCCATTGACATTCAAAGCAGTCTGGCTCAGAAATTGCTCAGCATGTTGTCCCATCACTGATGAGGAAAAGCGGTCAAATGGAGATAGAGGAGTTGACATTCTGGTACATGCATTTATATTCCGATGATTTTGACCTTTTTTTCGAAGAATGCTTTATTTTCGTTTGTTCAGGCTGTAAAACAACTTACCTTGATTATCACCATCAACTTGTGCAATGAAGGAAATGTCGATATCGGATTTAGCTAGCGTATAAGTAGGATACACATATAGACGACAGAGCTAGGAGTGTCTGCTTTTCAATTGATTGTGCAGAAGAAAGGCAAACCCCATCCCATGCCAAGAGAATTTCCGTGACGGCGAAAATTAACACGAACACGCACCTGTTGCATGCGGAAACGGGTGTTATTCATCTTGATTGCACCATTTTTTAATCGGACCTTGCTTGAAATATGGAAAACTTCGCTCTTACTTCAACTGTTTCCGTAGTGTAGTGGTAATCACGTCCGCTTCACACGCGGAAGGTCCTGGGTTCGAGCCCCAGCGGAAACATATTAATTTTTGGGTAATTCGGATCATCGTGAAGTGTGCTTATTATAGTGCCTTGAGATATATCTCCTTCGGTGTTCTTTTGCAGCCGACGCATGTCGTTCATGTTAAATTGAACATATCACCTCTAATTAAAATCTTTGAAATCGTCTACACTAAGAACCTTAGACAAAGTTCTTTAAAGCAGGGGACTTTTAATAATTTGCCCATCCTGATTTCAAAGGTAACAAAGCAAGAGAGGCCAAACGTATAACCCAAGGCAACACGAAAATAGCAACAAGCAGTGTCATTTCTGAATTTTATAACTATTATTTAAACATAAGTCAGCTATACAGGCTCGTTGGTCTAGGGGTATGATTCTCGCTTAGGGTGCGAGAGGTCCCGGGTTCGAATCCCGGACGAGCCCAATTTTTGCCTCATATTGTCAATGCGTGGCGAATCTCAAAACTGTTTTCAATACCAGTCGATGGGATATTCAAAGGAAATACACCGCTAATTCGAACGTCAATTAGAATGCATTTAACAGTATTCAGTAGGAGAAAAATACATGCAGCAATACAACAGTTATCGTTTGAATTTTTGTTGGTTTTTTATTGTTTGATCTCGAGCAATGTAAGGTGAATTTCTAGTCAACTTAGAATTTATAATATGTATCTTGGCTGGTAAACTCCTTTGCCACGTATGGAGAATAACTTTATTCTATAGTTAAATACGGAAAATGTAACTCTAACTATCAAGCGGCTCGTTGGTCTAGGGGTATGATTCTCGCTTTGGGTGCGAGAGGTCCCGGGTTCGAATCCCGGACGAGCCCGTTAATTTTTGGAACGGTTTATAGGCGTTTGGATTCAATGAAATTGTACTTTTGTATCTGCCATTGACATTCAAAGCAGTCTGGCTCAGAAATTGCTCAGCATGTTGTCCCATCACTGATGAGGAAAAGCGGTCAAATGGAGATAGAGGAGTTGACATTCTGGTACATGCATTTATATTCCGATGATTTTGACCTTTTTTTCGAAGAATGCTTTATTTTCGTTTGTTCAGGCTGTAAAACAACTTACCTTGATTATCACCATCAACTTGTGCAATGAAGGAAATGTCGATATCGGATTTAGCTAGCGTATAAGTAGGATACACATATAGACGACAGAGCTAGGAGTGTCTGCTTTTCAATTGATTGTGCAGAAGAAAGGCAAACCCCATCCCATGCCAAGAGAATTTCCGTGACGGCGAAAATTAACACGAACACGCACCTGTTGCATGCGGAAACGGGTGTTATTCATCTTGATTGCACCATTTTTTAATCGGACCTTGCTTGAAATATGGAAAACTTCGCTCTTACTTCAACTGTTTCCGTAGTGTAGTGGTAATCACGTCCGCTTCACACGCGGAAGGTCCTGGGTTCGAGCCCCAGCGGAAACATATTAATTTTTGGGTAATTCGGATCATCGTGAAGTGTGCTTATTATAGTGCCTTGAGATATATCTCCTTCGGTGTTCTTTTGCAGCCGACGCATGTCGTTCATGTTAAATTGAACATATCACCTCTAATTAAAATCTTTGAAATCGTCTACACTAAGAACCTTAGACAAAGTTCTTTAAAGCAGGGGACTTTTAATAATTTGCCCATCCTGATTTCAAAGGTAACAAAGCAAGAGAGGCCAAACGTATAACCCAAGGCAACACGAAAATAGCAACAAGCAGTGTCATTTCTGAATTTTATAACTATTATTTAAACATAAGTCAGCTATACAGGCTCGTTGGTCTAGGGGTATGATTCTCGCTTAGGGTGCGAGAGGTCCCGGGTTCGAATCCCGGACGAGCCCAATTTTTGCCTCATATTGTCAATGCGTGGCGAATCTCAAAACTGTTTTCAATACCAGTCGATGGGATATTCAAAGGAAATACACCGCTAATTCGAACGTCAATTAGAATGCATTTAACAGTATTCAGTAGGAGAAAAATACATGCAGCAATACAACAGTTATCGTTTGAATTTTTGTTGGTTTTTTATTGTTTGATCTCGAGCAATGTAAGGTGAATTTCTAGTCAACTTAGAATTTATAATATGTATCTTGGCTGGTAAACTCCTTTGCCACGTATGGAGAATAACTTTATTCTATAGTTAAATACGGAAAATGTAACTCTAACTATCAAGCGGCTCGTTGGTCTAGGGGTATGATTCTCGCTTTGGGTGCGAGAGGTCCCGGGTTCGAATCCCGGACGAGCCCGTTAATTTTTGGAACGGTTTATAGGCGTTTGGATTCAATGAAATTGTACTTTTGTATCTGCCATTGACATTCAAAGCAGTCTGGCTCAGAAATTGCTCAGCATGTTGTCCCATCACTGATGAGGAAAAGCGGTCAAATGGAGATAGAGGAGTTGACATTCTGGTACATGCATTTATATTCCGATGATTTTGACCTTTTTTTCGAAGAATGCTTTATTTTCGTTTGTTCAGGCTGTAAAACAACTTACCTTGATTATCACCATCAACTTGGGCAATGAAGGAAATGTCGATATCGGATTTAGCTAGCGTATAAGTAGGATACACATATAGACGACAGAGCTAGGAGTGTCTGCTTTTCAATTGATTGTGCAGAAGAAAGGCAAACCCCATCCCATGCCAAGAGAATTTCCGTGACGGCGAAAATTAACACGAACACGCACCTGTTGCATGCGGAAACGGGTGTTATTCATCTTGATTGCACCATTTTTTAATCGGACCTTGCTTGAAATATGGAAAACTTCGCTCTTACTTCAACTGTTTCCGTAGTGTAGTGGTAATCACGTCCGCTTCACACGCGGAAGGTCCTGGGTTCGAGCCCCAGCGGAAACATATTAATTTTTGGGTAATTCGGATCATCGTGAAGTGTGCTTATTATAGTGCCTTGAGATATATCTCCTTCGGTGTTCTTTTGCAGCCGACGCATGTCGTTCATGTTAAATTGAACATATCACCTCTAATTAAAATCTTTGAAATCGTCTACACTAAGAACCTTAGACAAAGTTCTTTAAAGCAGGGGACTTTTAATAATTTGCCCATCCTGATTTCAAAGGTAACAAAGCAAGAGAGGCCAAACGTATAACCCAAGGCAACACGAAAATAGCAACAAGCAGTGTCATTTCTGAATTTTATAACTATTATTTAAACATAAGTCAGCTATACAGGCTCGTTGGTCTAGGGGTATGATTCTCGCTTAGGGTGCGAGAGGTCCCGGGTTCGAATCCCGGACGAGCCCAATTTTTGCCTCATATTGTCAATGCGTGGCGAATCTCAAAACTGTTTTCAATACCAGTCGATGGGATATTCAAAGGAAATACACCGCTAATTCGAACGTCAATTAGAATGCATTTAACAGTATTCAGTAGGAGAAAAATACATGCAGCAATACAACAGTTATCGTTTGAATTTTTGTTGGTTTTTTATTGTTTGATCTCGAGCAATGTAAGGTGAATTTCTAGTCAACTTAGAATTTATAATATGTATCTTGGCTGGTAAACTCCTTTGCCACGTATGGAGAATAACTTTATTCTATAGTTAAATACGGAAAATGTAACTCTAACTATCAAGCGGCTCGTTGGTCTAGGGGTATGATTCTCGCTTTGGGTGCGAGAGGTCCCGGGTTCGAATCCCGGACGAGCCCGTTAATTTTTGGAACGGTTTATAGGCGTTTGGATTCAATGAAATTGTACTTTTGTATCTGCCATTGACATTCAAAGCAGTCTGGCTCAGAAATTGCTCAGCATGTTGTCCCATCACTGATGAGGAAAAGCGGTCAAATGGAGATAGAGGAGTTGACATTCTGGTACATGCATTTATATTCCGATGATTTTGACCTTTTTTTCGAAGAATGCTTTATTTTCGTTTGTTCAGGCTGTAAAACAACTTACCTTGATTATCACCATCAACTTGTGCAATGAAGGAAATGTCGATATCGGATTTAGCTAGCGTATAAGTAGGATACACATATAGACGACAGAGCTAGGAGTGTCTGCTTTTCAATTGATTGTGCAGAAGAAAGGCAAACCCCATCCCATGCCAAGAGAATTTCCGTGACGGCGAAAATTAACACGAACACGCACCTGTTGCATGCGGAAACGGGTGTTATTCATCTTGATTGCACCATTTTTTAATCGGACCTTGCTTGAAATATGGAAAACTTCGCTCTTACTTCAACTGTTTCCGTAGTGTAGTGGTAATCACGTCCGCTTCACACGCGGAAGGTCCTGGGTTCGAGCCCCAGCGGAAACATATTAATTTTTGGGTAATTCGGATCATCGTGAAGTGTGCTTATTATAGTGCCTTGAGATATATCTCCTTCGGTGTTCTTTTGCAGCCGACGCATGTCGTTCATGTTAAATTGAACATATCACCTCTAATTAAAATCTTTGAAATCGTCTACACTAAGAACCTTAGACAAAGTTCTTTAAAGCAGGGGACTTTTAATAATTTGCCCATCCTGATTTCAAAGGTAACAAAGCAAGAGAGGCCAAACGTATAACCCAAGGCAACACGAAAATAGCAACAAGCAGTGTCATTTCTGAATTTTATAACTATTATTTAAACATAAGTCAGCTATACAGGCTCGTTGGTCTAGGGGTATGATTCTCGCTTAGGGTGCGAGAGGTCCCGGGTTCGAATCCCGGACGAGCCCAATTTTTGCCTCATATTGTCAATGCGTGGCGAATCTCAAAACTGTTTTCAATACCAGTCGATGGGATATTCAAAGGAAATACACCGCTAATTCGAACGTCAATTAGAATGCATTTAACAGTATTCAGTAGGAGAAAAATACATGCAGCAATACAACAGTTATCGTTTGAATTTTTGTTGGTTTTTTATTGTTTGATCTCGAGCAATGTAAGGTGAATTTCTAGTCAACTTAGAATTTATAATATGTATCTTGGCTGGTAAACTCCTTTGCCACGTATGGAGAATAACTTTATTCTATAGTTAAATACGGAAAATGTAACTCTAACTATCAAGCGGCTCGTTGGTCT
Organism: Mytilus trossulus; assembly: GCF_036588685.1. Classification (NCBI taxonomy): domain Eukaryota; kingdom Metazoa; phylum Mollusca; class Bivalvia; order Mytilida; family Mytilidae; genus Mytilus; species Mytilus trossulus. The sequence goes on along the minus strand of NC_086373.1, from coordinate 10,331,396 downwards.
AGGGGTATGATTCTCGCTTTGGGTGCGAGAGGTCCCGGGTTCGAATCCCGGACGAGCCCGTTAATTTTTGGAACGGTTTATAGGCGTTTGGATTCAATGAAATTGTACTTTTGTATCTGCCATTGACATTCAAAGCAGTCTGGCTCAGAAATTGCTCAGCATGTTGTCCCATCACTGATGAGGAAAAGCGGTCAAATGGAGATAGAGGAGTTGACATTCTGGTACATGCATTTATATTCCGATGATTTTGACCTTTTTTTCGAAGAATGCTTTATTTTCGTTTGTTCAGGCTGTAAAACAACTTACCTTGATTATCACCATCAACTTGTGCAATGAAGGAAATGTCGATATCGGATTTAGCTAGCGTATAAGTAGGATACACATATAGACGACAGAGCTAGGAGTGTCTGCTTTTCAATTGATTGTGCAGAAGAAAGGCAAACCCCATCCCATGCCAAGAGAATTTCCGTGACGGCGAAAATTAACACGAACACGCACCTGTTGCATGCGGAAACGGGTGTTATTCATCTTGATTGCACCATTTTTTAATCGGACCTTGCTTGAAATATGGAAAACTTCGCTCTTACTTCAACTGTTTCCGTAGTGTAGTGGTAATCACGTCCGCTTCACACGCGGAAGGTCCTGGGTTCGAGCCCCAGCGGAAACATATTAATTTTTGGGTAATTCGGATCATCGTGAAGTGTGCTTATTATAGTGCCTTGAGATATATCTCCTTCGGTGTTCTTTTGCAGCCGACGCATGTCGTTCATGTTAAATTGAACATATCACCTCTAATTAAAATCTTTGAAATCGTCTACACTAAGAACCTTAGACAAAGTTCTTTAAAGCAGGGGACTTTTAATAATTTGCCCATCCTGATTTCAAAGGTAACAAAGCAAGAGAGGCCAAACGTATAACCCAAGGCAACACGAAAATAGCAACAAGCAGTGTCATTTCTGAATTTTATAACTATTATTTAAACATAAGTCAGCTATACAGGCTCGTTGGTCTAGGGGTATGATTCTCGCTTAGGGTGCGAGAGGTCCCGGGTTCGAATCCCGGACGAGCCCAATTTTTGCCTCATATTGTCAATGCGTGGCGAATCTCAAAACTGTTTTCAATACCAGTCGATGGGATATTCAAAGGAAATACACCGCTAATTCGAACGTCAATTAGAATGCATTTAACAGTATTCAGTAGGAGAAAAATACATGCAGCAATACAACAGTTATCGTTTGAATTTTTGTTGGTTTTTTATTGTTTGATCTCGAGCAATGTAAGGTGAATTTCTAGTCAACTTAGAATTTATAATATGTATCTTGGCTGGTAAACTCCTTTGCCACGTATGGAGAATAACTTTATTCTATAGTTAAATACGGAAAATGTAACTCTAACTATCAAGCGGCTCGTTGGTCTAGGGGTATGATTCTCGCTTTGGGTGCGAGAGGTCCCGGGTTCGAATCCCGGACGAGCCCGTTAATTTTTGGAACGGTTTATAGGCGTTTGGATTCAATGAAATTGTACTTTTGTATCTGCCATTGACATTCAAAGCAGTCTGGCTCAGAAATTGCTCAGCATGTTGTCCCATCACTGATGAGGAAAAGCGGTCAAATGGAGATAGAGGAGTTGACATTCTGGTACATGCATTTATATTCCGATGATTTTGACCTTTTTTTCGAAGAATGCTTTATTTTCGTTTGTTCAGGCTGTAAAACAACTTACCTTGATTATCACCATCAACTTGTGCAATGAAGGAAATGTCGATATCGGATTTAGCTAGCGTATAAGTAGGATACACATATAGACGACAGAGCTAGGAGTGTCTGCTTTTCAATTGATTGTGCAGAAGAAAGGCAAACCCCATCCCATGCCAAGAGAATTTCCGTGACGGCGAAAATTAACACGAACACGCACCTGTTGCATGCGGAAACGGGTGTTATTCATCTTGATTGCACCATTTTTTAATCGGACCTTGCTTGAAATATGGAAAACTTCGCTCTTACTTCAACTGTTTCCGTAGTGTAGTGGTAATCACGTCCGCTTCACACGCGGAAGGTCCTGGGTTCGAGCCCCAGCGGAAACATATTAATTTTTGGGTAATTCGGATCATCGTGAAGTGTGCTTATTATAGTGCCTTGAGATATATCTCCTTCGGTGTTCTTTTGCAGCCGACGCATGTCGTTCATGTTAAATTGAACATATCACCTCTAATTAAAATCTTTGAAATCGTCTACACTAAGAACCTTAGACAAAGTTCTTTAAAGCAGGGGACTTTTAATAATTTGCCCATCCTGATTTCAAAGGTAACAAAGCAAGAGAGGCCAAACGTATAACCCAAGGCAACACGAAAATAGCAACAAGCAGTGTCATTTCTGAATTTTATAACTATTATTTAAACATAAGTCAGCTATACAGGCTCGTTGGTCTAGGGGTATGATTCTCGCTTAGGGTGCGAGAGGTCCCGGGTTCGAATCCCGGACGAGCCCAATTTTTGCCTCATATTGTCAATGCGTGGCGAATCTCAAAACTGTTTTCAATACCAGTCGATGGGATATTCAAAGGAAATACACCGCTAATTCGAACGTCAATTAGAATGCATTTAACAGTATTCAGTAGGAGAAAAATACATGCAGCAATACAACAGTTATCGTTTGAATTTTTGTTGGTTTTTTATTGTTTGATCTCGAGCAATGTAAGGTGAATTTCTAGTCAACTTAGAATTTATAATATGTATCTTGGCTGGTAAACTCCTTTGCCACGTATGGAGAATAACTTTATTCTATAGTTAAATACGGAAAATGTAACTCTAACTATCAAGCGGCTCGTTGGTCTAGGGGTATGATTCTCGCTTTGGGTGCGAGAGGTCCCGGGTTCGAATCCCGGACGAGCCCGTTAATTTTTGGAACGGTTTATAGGCGTTTGGATTCAATGAAATTGTACTTTTGTATCTGCCATTGACATTCAAAGCAGTCTGGCTCAGAAATTGCTCAGCATGTTGTCCCATCACTGATGAGGAAAAGCGGTCAAATGGAGATAGAGGAGTTGACATTCTGGTACATGCATTTATATTCCGATGATTTTGACCTTTTTTTCGAAGAATGCTTTATTTTCGTTTGTTCAGGCTGTAAAACAACTTACCTTGATTATCACCATCAACTTGTGCAATGAAGGAAATGTCGATATCGGATTTAGCTAGCGTATAAGTAGGATACACATATAGACGACAGAGCTAGGAGTGTCTGCTTTTCAATTGATTGTGCAGAAGAAAGGCAAACCCCATCCCATGCCAAGAGAATTTCCGTGACGGCGAAAATTAACACGAACACGCACCTGTTGCATGCGGAAACGGGTGTTATTCATCTTGATTGCACCATTTTTTAATCGGACCTTGCTTGAAATATGGAAAACTTCGCTCTTACTTCAACTGTTTCCGTAGTGTAGTGGTAATCACGTCCGCTTCACACGCGGAAGGTCCTGGGTTCGAGCCCCAGCGGAAACATATTAATTTTTGGGTAATTCGGATCATCGTGAAGTGTGCTTATTATAGTGCCTTGAGATATATCTCCTTCGGTGTTCTTTTGCAGCCGACGCATGTCGTTCATGTTAAATTGAACATATCACCTCTAATTAAAATCTTTGAAATCGTCTACACTAAGAACCTTAGACAAAGTTCTTTAAAGCAGGGGACTTTTAATAATTTGCCCATCCTGATTTCAAAGGTAACAAAGCAAGAGAGGCCAAACGTATAACCCAAGGCAACACGAAAATAGCAACAAGCAGTGTCATTTCTGAATTTTATAACTATTATTTAAACATAAGTCAGCTATACAGGCTCGTTGGTCTAGGGGTATGATTCTCGCTTAGGGTGCGAGAGGTCCCGGGTTCGAATCCCGGACGAGCCCAATTTTTGCCTCATATTGTCAATGCGTGGCGAATCTCAAAACTGTTTTCAATACCAGTCGATGGGATATTCAAAGGAAATACACCGCTAATTCGAACGTCAATTAGAATGCATTTAACAGTATTCAGTAGGAGAAAAATACATGCAGCAATACAACAGTTATCGTTTGAATTTTTGTTGGTTTTTTATTGTTTGATCTCGAGCAATGTAAGGTGAATTTCTAGTCAACTTAGAATTTATAATATGTATCTTGGCTGGTAAACTCCTTTGCCACGTATGGAGAATAACTTTATTCTATAGTTAAATACGGAAAATGTAACTCTAACTATCAAGCGGCTCGTTGGTCTAGGGGTATGATTCTCGCTTTGGGTGCGAGAGGTCCCGGGTTCGAATCCCGGACGAGCCCGTTAATTTTTGGAACGGTTTATAGGCGTTTGGATTCAATGAAATTGTACTTTTGTATCTGCCATTGACATTCAAAGCAGTCTGGCTCAGAAATTGCTCAGCATGTTGTCCCATCACTGATGAGGAAAAGCGGTCAAATGGAGATAGAGGAGTTGACATTCTGGTACATGCATTTATATTCCGATGATTTTGACCTTTTTTTCGAAGAATGCTTTATTTTCGTTTGTTCAGGCTGTAAAACAACTTACCTTGATTATCACCATCAACTTGTGCAATGAAGGAAATGTCGATATCGGATTTAGCTAGCGTATAAGTAGGATACACATATAGACGACAGAGCTAGGAGTGTCTGCTTTTCAATTGATTGTGCAGAAGAAAGGCAAACCCCATCCCATGCCAAGAGAATTTCCGTGACGGCGAAAATTAACACGAACACGCACCTGTTGCATGCGGAAACGGGTGTTATTCATCTTGATTGCACCATTTTTTAATCGGACCTTGCTTGAAATATGGAAAACTTCGCTCTTACTTCAACTGTTTCCGTAGTGTAGTGGTAATCACGTCCGCTTCACACGCGGAAGGTCCTGGGTTCGAGCCCCAGCGGAAACATATTAATTTTTGGGTAATTCGGATCATCGTGAAGTGTGCTTATTATAGTGCCTTGAGATATATCTCCTTCGGTGTTCTTTTGCAGCCGACGCATGTCGTTCATGTTAAATTGAACATATCACCTCTAATTAAAATCTTTGAAATCGTCTACACTAAGAACCTTAGACAAAGTTCTTTAAAGCAGGGGACTTTTAATAATTTGCCCATCCTGATTTCAAAGGTAACAAAGCAAGAGAGGCCAAACGTATAACCCAAGGCAACACGAAAATAGCAACAAGCAGTGTCATTTCTGAATTTTATAACTATTATTTAAACATAAGTCAGCTATACAGGCTCGTTGGTCTAGGGGTATGATTCTCGCTTAGGGTGCGAGAGGTCCCGGGTTCGAATCCCGGACGAGCCCAATTTTTGCCTCATATTGTCAATGCGTGGCGAATCTCAAAACTGTTTTCAATACCAGTCGATGGGATATTCAAAGGAAATACACCGCTAATTCGAACGTCAATTAGAATGCATTTAACAGTATTCAGTAGGAGAAAAATACATGCAGCAATACAACAGTTATCGTTTGAATTTTTGTTGGTTTTTTATTGTTTGATCTCGAGCAATGTAAGGTGAATTTCTAGTCAACTTAGAATTTATAATATGTATCTTGGCTGGTAAACTCCTTTGCCACGTATGGAGAATAACTTTATTCTATAGTTAAATACGGAAAATGTAACTCTAACTATCAAGCGGCTCGTTGGTCTAGGGGTATGATTCTCGCTTTGGGTGCGAGAGGTCCCGGGTTCGAATCCCGGACGAGCCCGTTAATTTTTGGAACGGTTTATAGGCGTTTGGATTCAATGAAATTGTACTTTTGTATCTGCCATTGACATTCAAAGCAGTCTGGCTCAGAAATTGCTCAGCATGTTGTCCCATCACTGATGAGGAAAAGCGGTCAAATGGAGATAGAGGAGTTGACATTCTGGTACATGCATTTATATTCCGATGATTTTGACCTTTTTTTCGAAGAATGCTTTATTTTCGTTTGTTCAGGCTGTAAAACAACTTACCTTGATTATCACCATCAACTTGTGCAATGAAGGAAATGTCGATATCGGATTTAGCTAGCGTATAAGTAGGATACACATATAGACGACAGAGCTAGGAGTGTCTGCTTTTCAATTGATTGTGCAGAAGAAAGGCAAACCCCATCCCATGCCAAGAGAATTTCCGTGACGGCGAAAATTAACACGAACACGCACCTGTTGCATGCGGAAACGGGTGTTATTCATCTTGATTGCACCATTTTTTAATCGGACCTTGCTTGAAATATGGAAAACTTCGCTCTTACTTCAACTGTTTCCGTAGTGTAGTGGTAATCACGTCCGCTTCACACGCGGAAGGTCCTGGGTTCGAGCCCCAGCGGAAACATATTAATTTTTGGGTAATTCGGATCATCGTGAAGTGTGCTTATTATAGTGCCTTGAGATATATCTCCTTCGGTGTTCTTTTGCAGCCGACGCATGTCGTTCATGTTAAATTGAACATATCACCTCTAATTAAAATCTTTGAAATCGTCTACACTAAGAACCTTAGACAAAGTTCTTTAAAGCAGGGGACTTTTAATAATTTGCCCATCCTGATTTCAAAGGTAACAAAGCAAGAGAGGCCAAACGTATAACCCAAGGCAACACGAAAATAGCAACAAGCAGTGTCATTTCTGAATTTTATAACTATTATTTAAACATAAGTCAGCTATACAGGCTCGTTGGTCTAGGGGTATGATTCTCGCTTAGGGTGCGAGAGGTCCCGGGTTCGAATCCCGGACGAGCCCAATTTTTGCCTCATATTGTCAATGCGTGGCGAATCTCAAAACTGTTTTCAATACCAGTCGATGGGATATTCAAAGGAAATACACCGCTAATTCGAACGTCAATTAGAATGCATTTAACAGTATTCAGTAGGAGAAAAATACATGCAGCAATACAACAGTTATCGTTTGAATTTTTGTTGGTTTTTTATTGTTTGATCTCGAGCAATGTAAGGTGAATTTCTAGTCAACTTAGAATTTATAATATGTATCTTGGCTGGTAAACTCCTTTGCCACGTATGGAGAATAACTTTATTCTATAGTTAAATACGGAAAATGTAACTCTAACTATCAAGCGGCTCGTTGGTCTAGGGGTATGATTCTCGCTTTGGGTGCGAGAGGTCCCGGGTTCGAATCCCGGACGAGCCCGTTAATTTTTGGAACGGTTTATAGGCGTTTGGATTCAATGAAATTGTACTTTTGTATCTGCCATTGACATTCAAAGCAGTCTGGCTCAGAAATTGCTCAGCATGTTGTCCCATCACTGATGAGGAAAAGCGGTCAAATGGAGATAGAGGAGTTGACATTCTGGTACATGCATTTATATTCCGATGATTTTGACCTTTTTTTCGAAGAATGCTTTATTTTCGTTTGTTCAGGCTGTAAAACAACTTACCTTGATTATCACCATCAACTTGTGCAATGAAGGAAATGTCGATATCGGATTTAGCTAGCGTATAAGTAGGATACACATATAGACGACAGAGCTAGGAGTGTCTGCTTTTCAATTGATTGTGCAGAAGAAAGGCAAACCCCATCCCATGCCAAGAGAATTTCCGTGACGGCGAAAATTAACACGAACACGCACCTGTTGCATGCGGAAACGGGTGTTATTCATCTTGATTGCACCATTTTTTAATCGGACCTTGCTTGAAATATGGAAAACTTCGCTCTTACTTCAACTGTTTCCGTAGTGTAGTGGTAATCACGTCCGCTTCACACGCGGAAGGTCCTGGGTTCGAGCCCCAGCGGAAACATATTAATTTTTGGGTAATTCGGATCATCGTGAAGTGTGCTTATTATAGTGCCTTGAGATATATCTCCTTCGGTGTTCTTTTGCAGCCGACGCATGTCGTTCATGTTAAATTGAACATATCACCTCTAATTAAAATCTTTGAAATCGTCTACACTAAGAACCTTAGACAAAGTTCTTTAAAGCAGGGGACTTTTAATAATTTGCCCATCCTGATTTCAAAGGTAACAAAGCAAGAGAGGCCAAACGTATAACCCAAGGCAACACGAAAATAGCAACAAGCAGTGTCATTTCTGAATTTTATAACTATTATTTAAACATAAGTCAGCTATACAGGCTCGTTGGTCTAGGGGTATGATTCTCGCTTAGGGTGCGAGAGGTCCCGGGTTCGAATCCCGGACGAGCCCAATTTTTGCCTCATATTGTCAATGCGTGGCGAATCTCAAAACTGTTTTCAATACCAGTCGATGGGATATTCAAAGGAAATACACCGCTAATTCGAACGTCAATTAGAATGCATTTAACAGTATTCAGTAGGAGAAAAATACATGCAGCAATACAACAGTTATCGTTTGAATTTTTGTTGGTTTTTTATTGTTTGATCTCGAGCAATGTAAGGTGAATTTCTAGTCAACTTAGAATTTATAATATGTATCTTGGCTGGTAAACTCCTTTGCCACGTATGGAGAATAACTTTATTCTATAGTTAAATACGGAAAATGTAACTCTAACTATCAAGCGGCTCGTTGGTCTAGGGGTATGATTCTCGCTTTGGGTGCGAGAGGTCCCGGGTTCGAATCCCGGACGAGCCCGTTAATTTTTGGAACGGTTTATAGGCGTTTGGATTCAATGAAATTGTACTTTTGTATCTGCCATTGACATTCAAAGCAGTCTGGCTCAGAAATTGCTCAGCATGTTGTCCCATCACTGATGAGGAAAAGCGGTCAAATGGAGATAGAGGAGTTGACATTCTGGTACATGCATTTATATTCCGATGATTTTGACCTTTTTTTCGAAGAATGCTTTATTTTCGTTTGTTCAGGCTGTAAAACAACTTACCTTGATTATCACCATCAACTTGTGCAATGAAGGAAATGTCGATATCGGATTTAGCTAGCGTATAAGTAGGATACACATATAGACGACAGAGCTAGGAGTGTCTGCTTTTCAATTGATTGTGCAGAAGAAAGGCAAACCCCATCCCATGCCAAGAGAATTTCCGTGACGGCGAAAATTAACACGAACACGCACCTGTTGCATGCGGAAACGGGTGTTATTCATCTTGATTGCACCATTTTTTAATCGGACCTTGCTTGAAATATGGAAAACTTCGCTCTTACTTCAACTGTTTCCGTAGTGTAGTGGTAATCACGTCCGCTTCACACGCGGAAGGTCCTGGGTTCGAGCCCCAGCGGAAACATATTAATTTTTGGGTAATTCGGATCATCGTGAAGTGTGCTTATTATAGTGCCTTGAGATATATCTCCTTCGGTGTTCTTTTGCAGCCGACGCATGTC
>NC_086373.1:10299015-10322036 GCF_036588685.1 Mytilus trossulus | reverse complement strand
GAAGAATGTTTTATTTTCGTTTGTTCAGGCTGTAAAACAACTTACCTTGATTATCACCATCAACTTGTGCAATGAAGGAAATGTCGGTATCGGATTTAGCTAGCGTATAAGTAGGATACACATGGAGACGACAGAGCTAGAAGTGTCTGCTTTTCAATTGATTGTGCAGAAGAAAGGGCAAACCCCATCCCATGCCAAGAGAATTTCCGTGACGGCGAAAATTAACACGAACACGCACCTGTTGCATGCGGAAACGGGTGCTATTCATCTTGATTGCACCATTTTTTAATCGGACCTTGCTTGAAATATGGAAAACTTCGCTCTTACTTCAACTGTTTCCGTAGTGTAGTGGTAATCACGTCCGCTTCACACGCGGAAGGTCCTGGGTTCGAGCCCCAGCGGAAACATATTAATTTTTGGGTAATTCGGATCATCGTGAACTGTGCTTATTATAGTGCCTTGAGATAGTACTCCTTCGGTGTTCTTTTGCAGCCGACGCATGTCGTTCATGTTAAATTGAACATATCACCTCTAATTAAAATCTTTGAAATCGTCTACACTAAGAACCTTAGACAAAGTTCTTTAAAGCAGGTGACTTTTAATAATTTGCCGTCCTGATTTCAAAGGTAACAAAGCAAGAGAGGGCCAAACGTATAACCCAAGGCAACACGAAAATAGCAACAAGCGGTGTCATTTCTGAATTTTATAACTATTATTTAAACGTAAGTCAGCTATACAGGCTCGTTGGTCTAGGGGTTATGATTCTCGCTTAGGGTGCGAGAGGTCCCGGGTTCGAATCCCGGACGAGCCCAATTTTTGCCTAATATTGTCAATGCGTGGCGAAATCTCAAAACTGTTTTCAATACCAGTCGATGGGATATTCAAAGAAAATACACCGCTAATTCGAACGTCAATTAGAATGCATTTAACAGTATTCAGAAGGAGAAAAATACATGCAGCAATACAACAGTTATTGTTTGAATTTTTGTTGGTTTTTTATTGTTTGATCTCGAGCAATGTAAGGTGAATTTCTAGTCAACTTAGAATTTCTAATATGTGTCTTGGCAGGTAAACTCCTTTGCCACGTATGGAGAATAACTTTATTCTATAGTTAAATACGGAAAATGTAACTCTAACTATCAAGCGGCTCGTTGGTCTAGGGGTATGATTCTCGCTTTGGGTGCGAGAGGTCCCGGGTTCGAATCCCGGACGAGCCCGTTAATTTTTGGAACGGTTTATAGGCGTTTGGATTCAATGAAATTGTACTTTTGTATCTGCCATTGACATTCAAAGCAGTCTGGCTCAGAAATTGCTCAGCATGTTGTCCCATCACTGATGAGGAAAAGTGGTCAAATGGAGATAGAGGAGTTGACATTCTGGTACATGCATTTGTATTCCGATGATTTTGACCTTTTTTCGAAGAATGTTTTATTTTCGTTTGTTCAGGCTGTAAAACAACCTTACCTTGATTATCACCATCAACTTGTGCAATGAAGGAAATGTCGGTATCGGATTTAGCTAGCGTATAAGTAGGATACACATGGAGACGACAGAGCTAGAAGTGTCTGCTTTTCAATTGATTGTGCAGAAGAAAGGCAAACCCCATCCCATGCCAAGAGAATTTCCGTGACGGCGAAAATTAACACGAACACGCACCTGTTGCATGCGGAAACGGGTGCTATTCATCTTGATTGCACCATTTTTTAATCGGACCTTGCTTGAAATATGGAAAACTTCGCTCTTACTTCAACTGTTTCCGTAGTGTAGTGGTAATCACGTCCGCTTCACACGCGGAAGGTCCTGGGTTCGAGCCCCAGCGGAAACATATTAATTTTTGGGTAATTCGGATCATCGTGAACTGTGCTTATTATAGTGCCTTGAGATAGTACTCCTTCGGTGTTCTTTTGCAGCCGACGCATGTCGTTCATGTTAAATTGAACATATCACCTCTAATTAAAATCTTTGAAATCGTCTACACTAAGAACCTTAGACAAAGTTCTTTAAAGCAGGTGACTTTTAATAATTTGCCGTCCTGATTTCAAAGGTAACAAAGCAAGAGAGGCCAAACGTATAACCCAAGGCAACACGAAAATAGCAACAAGCGGTGTCATTTCTGAATTTTATAACTATTATTTAAACGTAAGTCAGCTATACAGGCTCGTTGGTCTAGGGGTATGATTCTCGCTTAGGGTGCGAGAGGTCCCGGGTTCGAATCCCGGACGAGCCCAATTTTTGCCTAATATTGTCAATGCGTGGCGAATCTCAAAACTGTTTTCAATACCAGTCGATGGGATATTCAAAGAAAATACACCGCTAATTCGAACGTCAATTAGAATGCATTTAACAGTATTCAGAAGGAGAAAAATACATGCAGCAATACAACAGTTATTGTTTGAATTTTTGTTGGTTTTTTATTGTTTGATCTCGAGCAATGTAAGGTGAATTTCTAGTCAACTTAGAATTTCTAATATGTGTCTTGGCAGGTAAACTCCTTTGCCACGTATGGAGAATAACTTTATTCTATAGTTAAATACGGAAAATGTAACTCTAACTATCAAGCGGCTCGTTGGTCTAGGGGTATGATTCTCGCTTTGGGTGCGAGAGGTCCCGGGTTCGAATCCCGGACGAGCCCGTTAATTTTTGGAACGGTTTATAGGCGTTTGGATTCAATGAAATTGTACTTTTGTATCTGCCATTGACATTCAAAGCAGTCTGGCTCAGAAATTGCTCAGCATGTTGTCCCATCACTGATGAGGAAAAGTGGTCAAATGGAGATAGAGGAGTTGACATTCTGGTACATGCATTTGTATTCCGATGATTTTGACCTTTTTTCGAAGAATGTTTTATTTTCGTTTGTTCAGGCTGTAAAACAACTTACCTTGATTATCACCATCAACTTGTGCAATGAAGGAAATGTCGGTATCGGATTTAGCTAGCGTATAAGTAGGATACACATGGAGACGACAGAGCTAGAAGTGTCTGCTTTTCAATTGATTGTGCAGAAGAAAGGCAAACCCCATCCCATGCCAAGAGAATTTCCGTGACGGCGAAAATTAACACGAACACGCACCTGTTGCATGCGGAAACGGGTGCTATTCATCTTGATTGCACCATTTTTTAATCGGACCTTGCTTGAAATATGGAAAACTTCGCTCTTACTTCAACTGTTTCCGTAGTGTAGTGGTAATCACGTCCGCTTCACACGCGGAAGGTCCTGGGTTCGAGCCCCAGCGGAAACATATTAATTTTTGGGTAATTCGGATCATCGTGAACTGTGCTTATTATAGTGCCTTGAGATAGTACTCCTTCGGTGTTCTTTTGCAGCCGACGCATGTCGTTCATGTTAAATTGAACATATCACCTCTAATTAAAATCTTTGAAATCGTCTACACTAAGAACCTTAGACAAAGTTCTTTAAAGCAGGTGACTTTTAATAATTTGCCGTCCTGATTTCAAAGGTAACAAAGCAAGAGAGGCCAAACGTATAACCCAAGGCAACACGAAAATAGCAACAAGCGGTGTCATTTCTGAATTTTATAACTATTATTTAAACGTAAGTCAGCTATACAGGCTCGTTGGTCTAGGGGTATGATTCTCGCTTAGGGTGCGAGAGGTCCCGGGTTCGAATCCCGGACGAGCCCAATTTTTGCCTAATATTGTCAATGCGTGGCGAATCTCAAAACTGTTTTCAATACCAGTCGATGGGATATTCAAAGAAAATACACCGCTAATTCGAACGTCAATTAGAATGCATTTAACAGTATTCAGAAGGAGAAAAATACATGCAGCAATACAACAGTTATTGTTTGAATTTTTGTTGGTTTTTTATTGTTTGATCTCGAGCAATGTAAGGTGAATTTCTAGTCAACTTAGAATTTCTAATATGTGTCTTGGCAGGTAAACTCCTTTGCCACGTATGGAGAATAACTTTATTCTATAGTTAAATACGGAAAATGTAACTCTAACTATCAAGCGGCTCGTTGGTCTAGGGGTATGATTCTCGCTTTGGGTGCGAGAGGTCCCGGGTTCGAATCCCGGACGAGCCCGTTAATTTTTGGAACGGTTTATAGGCGTTTGGATTCAATGAAATTGTACTTTTGTATCTGCCATTGACATTCAAAGCAGTCTGGCTCAGAAATTGCTCAGCATGTTGTCCCATCACTGATGAGGAAAAGTGGTCAAATGGAGATAGAGGAGTTGACATTCTGGTACATGCATTTGTATTCCGATGATTTTGACCTTTTTTCGAAGAATGTTTTATTTTCGTTTGTTCAGGCTGTAAAACAACTTACCTTGATTATCACCATCAACTTGTGCAATGAAGGAAATGTCGGTATCGGATTTAGCTAGCGTATAAGTAGGATACACATGGAGACGACAGAGCTAGAAGTGTCTGCTTTTCAATTGATTGTGCAGAAGAAAGGCAAACCCCATCCCATGCCAAGAGAATTTCCGTGACGGCGAAAATTAACACGAACACGCACCTGTTGCATGCGGAAACGGGTGCTATTCATCTTGATTGCACCATTTTTTAATCGGACCTTGCTTGAAATATGGAAAACTTCGCTCTTACTTCAACTGTTTCCGTAGTGTAGTGGTAATCACGTCCGCTTCACACGCGGAAGGTCCTGGGTTCGAGCCCCAGCGGAAACATATTAATTTTTGGGTAATTCGGATCATCGTGAACTGTGCTTATTATAGTGCCTTGAGATAGTACTCCTTCGGTGTTCTTTTGCAGCCGACGCATGTCGTTCATGTTAAATTGAACATATCACCTCTAATTAAAATCTTTGAAATCGTCTACACTAAGAACCTTAGACAAAGTTCTTTAAAGCAGGTGACTTTTAATAATTTGCCGTCCTGATTTCAAAGGTAACAAAGCAAGAGAGGCCAAACGTATAACCCAAGGCAACACGAAAATAGCAACAAGCGGTGTCATTTCTGAATTTTATAACTATTATTTAAACGTAAGTCAGCTATACAGGCTCGTTGGTCTAGGGGTATGATTCTCGCTTAGGGTGCGAGAGGTCCCGGGTTCGAATCCCGGACGAGCCCAATTTTTGCCTAATATTGTCAATGCGTGGCGAATCTCAAAACTGTTTTCAATACCAGTCGATGGGATATTCAAAGAAAATACACCGCTAATTCGAACGTCAATTAGAATGCATTTAACAGTATTCAGAAGGAGAAAAATACATGCAGCAATACAACAGTTATTGTTTGAATTTTTGTTGGTTTTTTATTGTTTGATCTCGAGCAATGTAAGGTGAATTTCTAGTCAACTTAGAATTTCTAATATGTGTCTTGGCAGGTAAACTCCTTTGCCACGTATGGAGAATAACTTTATTCTATAGTTAAATACGGAAAATGTAACTCTAACTATCAAGCGGCTCGTTGGTCTAGGGGTATGATTCTCGCTTTGGGTGCGAGAGGTCCCGGGTTCGAATCCCGGACGAGCCCGTTAATTTTTGGAACGGTTTATAGGCGTTTGGATTCAATGAAATTGTACTTTTGTATCTGCCATTGACATTCAAAGCAGTCTGGCTCAGAAATTGCTCAGCATGTTGTCCCATCACTGATGAGGAAAAGTGGTCAAATGGAGATAGAGGAGTTGACATTCTGGTACATGCATTTGTATTCCGATGATTTTGACCTTTTTTCGAAGAATGTTTTATTTTCGTTTGTTCAGGCTGTAAAACAACTTACCTTGATTATCACCATCAACTTGTGCAATGAAGGAAATGTCGGTATCGGATTTAGCTAGCGTATAAGTAGGATACACATGGAGACGACAGAGCTAGAAGTGTCTGCTTTTCAATTGATTGTGCAGAAGAAAGGCAAACCCCATCCCATGCCAAGAGAATTTCCGTGACGGCGAAAATTAACACGAACACGCACCTGTTGCATGCGGAAACGGGTGCTATTCATCTTGATTGCACCATTTTTTAATCGGACCTTGCTTGAAATATGGAAAACTTCGCTCTTACTTCAACTGTTTCCGTAGTGTAGTGGTAATCACGTCCGCTTCACACGCGGAAGGTCCTGGGTTCGAGCCCCAGCGGAAACATATTAATTTTTGGGTAATTCGGATCATCGTGAACTGTGCTTATTATAGTGCCTTGAGATAGTACTCCTTCGGTGTTCTTTTGCAGCCGACGCATGTCGTTCATGTTAAATTGAACATATCACCTCTAATTAAAATCTTTGAAATCGTCTACACTAAGAACCTTAGACAAAGTTCTTTAAAGCAGGTGACTTTTAATAATTTGCCGTCCTGATTTCAAAGGTAACAAAGCAAGAGAGGCCAAACGTATAACCCAAGGCAACACGAAAATAGCAACAAGCGGTGTCATTTCTGAATTTTATAACTATTATTTAAACGTAAGTCAGCTATACAGGCTCGTTGGTCTAGGGGTATGATTCTCGCTTAGGGTGCGAGAGGTCCCGGGTTCGAATCCCGGACGAGCCCAATTTTTGCCTAATATTGTCAATGCGTGGCGAATCTCAAAACTGTTTTCAATACCAGTCGATGGGATATTCAAAGAAAATACACCGCTAATTCGAACGTCAATTAGAATGCATTTAACAGTATTCAGAAGGAGAAAAATACATGCAGCAATACAACAGTTATTGTTTGAATTTTTGTTGGTTTTTTATTGTTTGATCTCGAGCAATGTAAGGTGAATTTCTAGTCAACTTAGAATTTCTAATATGTGTCTTGGCAGGTAAACTCCTTTGCCACGTATGGAGAATAACTTTATTCTATAGTTAAATACGGAAAATGTAACTCTAACTATCAAGCGGCTCGTTGGTCTAGGGGTATGATTCTCGCTTTGGGTGCGAGAGGTCCCGGGTTCGAATCCCGGACGAGCCCGTTAATTTTTGGAACGGTTTATAGGCGTTTGGATTCAATGAAATTGTACTTTTGTATCTGCCATTGACATTCAAAGCAGTCTGGCTCAGAAATTGCTCAGCATGTTGTCCCATCACTGATGAGGAAAAGTGGTCAAATGGAGATAGAGGAGTTGACATTCTGGTACATGCATTTGTATTCCGATGATTTTGACCTTTTTTCGAAGAATGTTTTATTTTCGTTTGTTCAGGCTGTAAAACAACTTACCTTGATTATCACCATCAACTTGTGCAATGAAGGAAATGTCGGTATCGGATTTAGCTAGCGTATAAGTAGGATACACATGGAGACGACAGAGCTAGAAGTGTCTGCTTTTCAATTGATTGTGCAGAAGAAAGGCAAACCCCATCCCATGCCAAGAGAATTTCCGTGACGGCGAAAATTAACACGAACACGCACCTGTTGCATGCGGAAACGGGTGCTATTCATCTTGATTGCACCATTTTTTAATCGGACCTTGCTTGAAATATGGAAAACTTCGCTCTTACTTCAACTGTTTCCGTAGTGTAGTGGTAATCACGTCCGCTTCACACGCGGAAGGTCCTGGGTTCGAGCCCCAGCGGAAACATATTAATTTTTGGGTAATTCGGATCATCGTGAACTGTGCTTATTATAGTGCCTTGAGATAGTACTCCTTCGGTGTTCTTTTGCAGCCGACGCATGTCGTTCATGTTAAATTGAACATATCACCTCTAATTAAAATCTTTGAAATCGTCTACACTAAGAACCTTAGACAAAGTTCTTTAAAGCAGGTGACTTTTAATAATTTGCCGTCCTGATTTCAAAGGTAACAAAGCAAGAGAGGCCAAACGTATAACCCAAGGCAACACGAAAATAGCAACAAGCGGTGTCATTTCTGAATTTTATAACTATTATTTAAACGTAAGTCAGCTATACAGGCTCGTTGGTCTAGGGGTATGATTCTCGCTTAGGGTGCGAGAGGTCCCGGGTTCGAATCCCGGACGAGCCCAATTTTTGCCTAATATTGTCAATGCGTGGCGAATCTCAAAACTGTTTTCAATACCAGTCGATGGGATATTCAAAGAAAATACACCGCTAATTCGAACGTCAATTAGAATGCATTTAACAGTATTCAGAAGGAGAAAAATACATGCAGCAATACAACAGTTATTGTTTGAATTTTTGTTGGTTTTTTATTGTTTGATCTCGAGCAATGTAAGGTGAATTTCTAGTCAACTTAGAATTTCTAATATGTGTCTTGGCAGGTAAACTCCTTTGCCACGTATGGAGAATAACTTTATTCTATAGTTAAATACGGAAAATGTAACTCTAACTATCAAGCGGCTCGTTGGTCTAGGGGTATGATTCTCGCTTTGGGTGCGAGAGGTCCCGGGTTCGAATCCCGGACGAGCCCGTTAATTTTTGGAACGGTTTATAGGCGTTTGGATTCAATGAAATTGTACTTTTGTATCTGCCATTGACATTCAAAGCAGTCTGGCTCAGAAATTGCTCAGCATGTTGTCCCATCACTGATGAGGAAAAGTGGTCAAATGGAGATAGAGGAGTTGACATTCTGGTACATGCATTTGTATTCCGATGATTTTGACCTTTTTTCGAAGAATGTTTTATTTTCGTTTGTTCAGGCTGTAAAACAACTTACCTTGATTATCACCATCAACTTGTGCAATGAAGGAAATGTCGGTATCGGATTTAGCTAGCGTATAAGTAGGATACACATGGAGACGACAGAGCTAGAAGTGTCTGCTTTTCAATTGATTGTGCAGAAGAAAGGCAAACCCCATCCCATGCCAAGAGAATTTCCGTGACGGCGAAAATTAACACGAACACGCACCTGTTGCATGCGGAAACGGGTGCTATTCATCTTGATTGCACCATTTTTTAATCGGACCTTGCTTGAAATATGGAAAACTTCGCTCTTACTTCAACTGTTTCCGTAGTGTAGTGGTAATCACGTCCGCTTCACACGCGGAAGGTCCTGGGTTCGAGCCCCAGCGGAAACATATTAATTTTTGGGTAATTCGGATCATCGTGAACTGTGCTTATTATAGTGCCTTGAGATAGTACTCCTTCGGTGTTCTTTTGCAGCCGACGCATGTCGTTCATGTTAAATTGAACATATCACCTCTAATTAAAATCTTTGAAATCGTCTACACTAAGAACCTTAGACAAAGTTCTTTAAAGCAGGTGACTTTTAATAATTTGCCGTCCTGATTTCAAAGGTAACAAAGCAAGAGAGGCCAAACGTATAACCCAAGGCAACACGAAAATAGCAACAAGCGGTGTCATTTCTGAATTTTATAACTATTATTTAAACGTAAGTCAGCTATACAGGCTCGTTGGTCTAGGGGTATGATTCTCGCTTAGGGTGCGAGAGGTCCCGGGTTCGAATCCCGGACGAGCCCAATTTTTGCCTAATATTGTCAATGCGTGGCGAATCTCAAAACTGTTTTCAATACCAGTCGATGGGATATTCAAAGAAAATACACCGCTAATTCGAACGTCAATTAGAATGCATTTAACAGTATTCAGAAGGAGAAAAATACATGCAGCAATACAACAGTTATTGTTTGAATTTTTGTTGGTTTTTTATTGTTTGATCTCGAGCAATGTAAGGTGAATTTCTAGTCAACTTAGAATTTCTAATATGTGTCTTGGCAGGTAAACTCCTTTGCCACGTATGGAGAATAACTTTATTCTATAGTTAAATACGGAAAATGTAACTCTAACTATCAAGCGGCTCGTTGGTCTAGGGGTATGATTCTCGCTTTGGGTGCGAGAGGTCCCGGGTTCGAATCCCGGACGAGCCCGTTAATTTTTGGAACGGTTTATAGGCGTTTGGATTCAATGAAATTGTACTTTTGTATCTGCCATTGACATTCAAAGCAGTCTGGCTCAGAAATTGCTCAGCATGTTGTCCCATCACTGATGAGGAAAAGTGGTCAAATGGAGATAGAGGAGTTGACATTCTGGTACATGCATTTGTATTCCGATGATTTTGACCTTTTTTCGAAGAATGTTTTATTTTCGTTTGTTCAGGCTGTAAAACAACTTACCTTGATTATCACCATCAACTTGTGCAATGAAGGAAATGTCGGTATCGGATTTAGCTAGCGTATAAGTAGGATACACATGGAGACGACAGAGCTAGAAGTGTCTGCTTTTCAATTGATTGTGCAGAAGAAAGGCAAACCCCATCCCATGCCAAGAGAATTTCCGTGACGGCGAAAATTAACACGAACACGCACCTGTTGCATGCGGAAACGGGTGCTATTCATCTTGATTGCACCATTTTTTAATCGGACCTTGCTTGAAATATGGAAAACTTCGCTCTTACTTCAACTGTTTCCGTAGTGTAGTGGTAATCACGTCCGCTTCACACGCGGAAGGTCCTGGGTTCGAGCCCCAGCGGAAACATATTAATTTTTGGGTAATTCGGATCATCGTGAACTGTGCTTATTATAGTGCCTTGAGATAGTACTCCTTCGGTGTTCTTTTGCAGCCGACGCATGTCGTTCATGTTAAATTGAACATATCACCTCTAATTAAAATCTTTGAAATCGTCTACACTAAGAACCTTAGACAAAGTTCTTTAAAGCAGGTGACTTTTAATAATTTGCCGTCCTGATTTCAAAGGTAACAAAGCAAGAGAGGCCAAACGTATAACCCAAGGCAACACGAAAATAGCAACAAGCGGTGTCATTTCTGAATTTTATAACTATTATTTAAACGTAAGTCAGCTATACAGGCTCGTTGGTCTAGGGGTATGATTCTCGCTTAGGGTGCGAGAGGTCCCGGGTTCGAATCCCGGACGAGCCCAATTTTTGCCTAATATTGTCAATGCGTGGCGAATCTCAAAACTGTTTTCAATACCAGTCGATGGGATATTCAAAGAAAATACACCGCTAATTCGAACGTCAATTAGAATGCATTTAACAGTATTCAGAAGGAGAAAAATACATGCAGCAATACAACAGTTATTGTTTGAATTTTTGTTGGTTTTTTATTGTTTGATCTCGAGCAATGTAAGGTGAATTTCTAGTCAACTTAGAATTTCTAATATGTGTCTTGGCAGGTAAACTCCTTTGCCACGTATGGAGAATAACTTTATTCTATAGTTAAATACGGAAAATGTAACTCTAACTATCAAGCGGCTCGTTGGTCTAGGGGTATGATTCTCGCTTTGGGTGCGAGAGGTCCCGGGTTCGAATCCCGGACGAGCCCGTTAGTTTTTGGAACGGTTTATAGGCGTTTGGATTCAATGAAATTGTACTTTTGTATCTGCCATTGACATTCAAAGCAGTCTGGCTCAGAAATTGCTCAGCATGTTGTCCCATCACTGATGAGGAAAAGTGGTCAAATGGAGATAGAGGAGTTGACATTCTGGTACATGCATTTGTATTCCGATGATTTTGACCTTTTTTCGAAGAATGTTTTATTTTCGTTTGTTCAGGCTGTAAAACAACTTACCTTGATTATCACCATCAACTTGTGCAATGAAGGAAATGTCGGTATCGGATTTAGCTAGCGTATAAGTAGGATACACATGGAGACGACAGAGCTAGAAGTGTCTGCTTTTCAATTGATTGTGCAGAAGAAAGGCAAACCCCATCCCATGCCAAGAGAATTTCCGTGACGGCGAAAATTAACACGAACACGCACCTGTTGCATGCGGAAACGGGTGCTATTCATCTTGATTGCACCATTTTTTAATCGGACCTTGCTTGAAATATGGAAAACTTCGCTCTTACTTCAACTGTTTCCGTAGTGTAGTGGTAATCACGTCCGCTTCACACGCGGAAGGTCCTGGGTTCGAGCCCCAGCGGAAACATATTAATTTTTGGGTAATTCGGATCATCGTGAACTGTGCTTATTATAGTGCCTTGAGATAGTACTCCTTCGGTGTTCTTTTGCAGCCGACGCATGTCGTTCATGTTAAATTGAACATATCACCTCTAATTAAAATCTTTGAAATCGTCTACACTAAGAACCTTAGACAAAGTTCTTTAAAGCAGGTGACTTTTAATAATTTGCCGTCCTGATTTCAAAGGTAACAAAGCAAGAGAGGCCAAACGTATAACCCAAGGCAACACGAAAATAGCAACAAGCGGTGTCATTTCTGAATTTTATAACTATTATTTAAACGTAAGTCAGCTATACAGGCTCGTTGGTCTAGGGGTATGATTCTCGCTTAGGGTGCGAGAGGTCCCGGGTTCGAATCCCGGACGAGCCCAATTTTTGCCTAATATTGTCAATGCGTGGCGAATCTCAAAACTGTTTTCAATACCAGTCGATGGGATATTCAAAGAAAATACACCGCTAATTCGAACGTCAATTAGAATGCATTTAACAGTATTCAGAAGGAGAAAAATACATGCAGCAATACAACAGTTATTGTTTGAATTTTTGTTGGTTTTTTATTGTTTGATCTCGAGCAATGTAAGGTGAATTTCTAGTCAACTTAGAATTTCTAATATGTGTCTTGGCAGGTAAACTCCTTTGCCACGTATGGAGAATAACTTTATTCTATAGTTAAATACGGAAAATGTAACTCTAACTATCAAGCGGCTCGTTGGTCTAGGGGTATGATTCTCGCTTTGGGTGCGAGAGGTCCCGGGTTCGAATCCCGGACGAGCCCGTTAGTTTTTGGAACGGTTTATAGGCGTTTGGATTCAATGAAATTGTACTTTTGTATCTGCCATTGACATTCAAAGCAGTCTGGCTCAGAAATTGCTCAGCATGTTGTCCCATCACTGATGAGGAAAAGTGGTCAAATGGAGATAGAGGAGTTGACATTCTGGTACATGCATTTGTATTCCGATGATTTTGACCTTTTTTCGAAGAATGTTTTATTTTCGTTTGTTCAGGCTGTAAAACAACTTACCTTGATTATCACCATCAACTTGTGCAATGAAGGAAATGTCGGTATCGGATTTAGCTAGCGTATAAGTAGGATACACATGGAGACGACAGAGCTAGAAGTGTCTGCTTTTCAATTGATTGTGCAGAAGAAAGGCAAACCCCATCCCATGCCAAGAGAATTTCCGTGACGGCGAAAATTAACACGAACACGCACCTGTTGCATGCGGAAACGGGTGCTATTCATCTTGATTGCACCATTTTTTAATCGGACCTTGCTTGAAATATGGAAAACTTCGCTCTTACTTCAACTGTTTCCGTAGTGTAGTGGTAATCACGTCCGCTTCACACGCGGAAGGTCCTGGGTTCGAGCCCCAGCGGAAACATATTAATTTTTGGGTAATTCGGATCATCGTGAACTGTGCTTATTATAGTGCCTTGAGATAGTACTCCTTCGGTGTTCTTTTGCAGCCGACGCATGTCGTTCATGTTAAATTGAACATATCACCTCTAATTAAAATCTTTGAAATCGTCTACACTAAGAACCTTAGACAAAGTTCTTTAAAGCAGGTGACTTTTAATAATTTGCCGTCCTGATTTCAAAGGTAACAAAGCAAGAGAGGCCAAACGTATAACCCAAGGCAACACGAAAATAGCAACAAGCGGTGTCATTTCTGAATTTTATAACTATTATTTAAACGTAAGTCAGCTATACAGGCTCGTTGGTCTAGGGGTATGATTCTCGCTTAGGGTGCGAGAGGTCCCGGGTTCGAATCCCGGACGAGCCCAATTTTTGCCTAATATTGTCAATGCGTGGCGAATCTCAAAACTGTTTTCAATACCAGTCGATGGGATATTCAAAGAAAATACACCGCTAATTCGAACGTCAATTAGAATGCATTTAACAGTATTCAGAAGGAGAAAAATACATGCAGCAATACAACAGTTATTGTTTGAATTTTTGTTGGTTTTTTATTGTTTGATCTCGAGCAATGTAAGGTGAATTTCTAGTCAACTTAGAATTTCTAATATGTGTCTTGGCAGGTAAACTCCTTTGCCACGTATGGAGAATAACTTTATTCTATAGTTAAATACGGAAAATGTAACTCTAACTATCAAGCGGCTCGTTGGTCTAGGGGTATGATTCTCGCTTTGGGTGCGAGAGGTCCCGGGTTCGAATCCCGGACGAGCCCGTTAATTTTTGGAACGGTTTATAGGCGTTTGGATTCAATGAAATTGTACTTTTGTATCTGCCATTGACATTCAAAGCAGTCTGGCTCAGAAATTGCTCAGCATGTTGTCCCATCACTGATGAGGAAAAGTGGTCAAATGGAGATAGAGGAGTTGACATTCTGGTACATGCATTTGTATTCCGATGATTTTGACCTTTTTTCGAAGAATGTTTTATTTTCGTTTGTTCAGGCTGTAAAACAACTTACCTTGATTATCACCATCAACTTGTGCAATGAAGGAAATGTCGGTATCGGATTTAGCTAGCGTATAAGTAGGATACACATGGAGACGACAGAGCTAGAAGTGTCTGCTTTTCAATTGATTGTGCAGAAGAAAGGCAAACCCCATCCCATGCCAAGAGAATTTCCGTGACGGCGAAAATTAACACGAACACGCACCTGTTGCATGCGGAAACGGGTGCTATTCATCTTGATTGCACCATTTTTTAATCGGACCTTGCTTGAAATATGGAAAACTTCGCTCTTACTTCAACTGTTTCCGTAGTGTAGTGGTAATCACGTCCGCTTCACACGCGGAAGGTCCTGGGTTCGAGCCCCAGCGGAAACATATTAATTTTTGGGTAATTCGGATCATCGTGAACTGTGCTTATTATAGTGCCTTGAGATAGTACTCCTTCGGTGTTCTTTTGCAGCCGACGCATGTCGTTCATGTTAAATTGAACATATCACCTCTAATTAAAATCTTTGAAATCGTCTACACTAAGAACCTTAGACAAAGTTCTTTAAAGCAGGTGACTTTTAATAATTTGCCGTCCTGATTTCAAAGGTAACAAAGCAAGAGAGGCCAAACGTATAACCCAAGGCAACACGAAAATAGCAACAAGCGGTGTCATTTCTGAATTTTATAACTATTATTTAAACGTAAGTCAGCTATACAGGCTCGTTGGTCTAGGGGTATGATTCTCGCTTAGGGTGCGAGAGGTCCCGGGTTCGAATCCCGGACGAGCCCAATTTTTGCCTAATATTGTCAATGCGTGGCGAATCTCAAAACTGTTTTCAATACCAGTCGATGGGATATTCAAAGAAAATACACCGCTAATTCGAACGTCAATTAGAATGCATTTAACAGTATTCAGAAGGAGAAAAATACATGCAGCAATACAACAGTTATTGTTTGAATTTTTGTTGGTTTTTTATTGTTTGATCTCGAGCAATGTAAGGTGAATTTCTAGTCAACTTAGAATTTCTAATATGTGTCTTGGCAGGTAAACTCCTTTGCCACGTATGGAGAATAACTTTATTCTATAGTTAAATACGGAAAATGTAACTCTAACTATCAAGCGGCTCGTTGGTCTAGGGGTATGATTCTCGCTTTGGGTGCGAGAGGTCCCGGGTTCGAATCCCGGACGAGCCCGTTAATTTTTGGAACGGTTTATAGGCGTTTGGATTCAATGAAATTGTACTTTTGTATCTGCCATTGACATTCAAAGCAGTCTGGCTCAGAAATTGCTCAGCATGTTGTCCCATCACTGATGAGGAAAAGTGGTCAAATGGAGATAGAGGAGTTGACATTCTGGTACATGCATTTGTATTCCGATGATTTTGACCTTTTTTCGAAGAATGTTTTATTTTCGTTTGTTCAGGCTGTAAAACAACTTACCTTGATTATCACCATCAACTTGTGCAATGAAGGAAATGTCGGTATCGGATTTAGCTAGCGTATAAGTAGGATACACATGGAGACGACAGAGCTAGAAGTGTCTGCTTTTCAATTGATTGTGCAGAAGAAAGGCAAACCCCATCCCATGCCAAGAGAATTTCCGTGACGGCGAAAATTAACACGAACACGCACCTGTTGCATGCGGAAACGGGTGCTATTCATCTTGATTGCACCATTTTTTAATCGGACCTTGCTTGAAATATGGAAAACTTCGCTCTTACTTCAACTGTTTCCGTAGTGTAGTGGTAATCACGTCCGCTTCACACGCGGAAGGTCCTGGGTTCGAGCCCCAGCGGAAACATATTAATTTTTGGGTAATTCGGATCATCGTGAACTGTGCTTATTATAGTGCCTTGAGATAGTACTCCTTCGGTGTTCTTTTGCAGCCGACGCATGTCGTTCATGTTAAATTGAACATATCACCTCTAATTAAAATCTTTGAAATCGTCTACACTAAGAACCTTAGACAAAGTTCTTTAAAGCAGGTGACTTTTAATAATTTGCCGTCCTGATTTCAAAGGTAACAAAGCAAGAGAGGCCAAACGTATAACCCAAGGCAACACGAAAATAGCAACAAGCGGTGTCATTTCTGAATTTTATAACTATTATTTAAACGTAAGTCAGCTATACAGGCTCGTTGGTCTAGGGGTATGATTCTCGCTTAGGGTGCGAGAGGTCCCGGGTTCGAATCCCGGACGAGCCCAATTTTTGCCTAATATTGTCAATGCGTGGCGAATCTCAAAACTGTTTTCAATACCAGTCGATGGGATATTCAAAGAAAATACACCGCTAATTCGAACGTCAATTAGAATGCATTTAACAGTATTCAGAAGGAGAAAAATACATGCAGCAATACAACAGTTATTGTTTGAATTTTTGTTGGTTTTTTATTGTTTGATCTCGAGCAATGTAAGGTGAATTTCTAGTCAACTTAGAATTTCTAATATGTGTCTTGGCAGGTAAACTCCTTTGCCACGTATGGAGAATAACTTTATTCTATAGTTAAATACGGAAAATGTAACTCTAACTATCAAGCGGCTCGTTGGTCTAGGGGTATGATTCTCGCTTTGGGTGCGAGAGGTCCCGGGTTCGAATCCCGGACGAGCCCGTTAATTTTTGGAACGGTTTATAGGCGTTTGGATTCAATGAAATTGTACTTTTGTATCTGCCATTGACATTCAAAGCAGTCTGGCTCAGAAATTGCTCAGCATGTTGTCCCATCACTGATGAGGAAAAGTGGTCAAATGGAGATAGAGGAGTTGACATTCTGGTACATGCATTTGTATTCCGATGATTTTGACCTTTTTTCGAAGAATGTTTTATTTTCGTTTGTTCAGGCTGTAAAACAACTTACCTTGATTATCACCATCAACTTGTGCAATGAAGGAAATGTCGGTATCGGATTTAGCTAGCGTATAAGTAGGATACACATGGAGACGACAGAGCTAGAAGTGTCTGCTTTTCAATTGATTGTGCAGAAGAAAGGCAAACCCCATCCCATGCCAAGAGAATTTCCGTGACGGCGAAAATTAACACGAACACGCACCTGTTGCATGCGGAAACGGGTGCTATTCATCTTGATTGCACCATTTTTTAATCGGACCTTGCTTGAAATATGGAAAACTTCGCTCTTACTTCAACTGTTTCCGTAGTGTAGTGGTAATCACGTCCGCTTCACACGCGGAAGGTCCTGGGTTCGAGCCCCAGCGGAAACATATTAATTTTTGGGTAATTCGGATCATCGTGAACTGTGCTTATTATAGTGCCTTGAGATAGTACTCCTTCGGTGTTCTTTTGCAGCCGACGCATGTCGTTCATGTTAAATTGAACATATCACCTCTAATTAAAATCTTTGAAATCGTCTACACTAAGAACCTTAGACAAAGTTCTTTAAAGCAGGTGACTTTTAATAATTTGCCGTCCTGATTTCAAAGGTAACAAAGCAAGAGAGGCCAAACGTATAACCCAAGGCAACACGAAAATAGCAACAAGCGGTGTCATTTCTGAATTTTATAACTATTATTTAAACGTAAGTCAGCTATACAGGCTCGTTGGTCTAGGGGTATGATTCTCGCTTAGGGTGCGAGAGGTCCCGGGTTCGAATCCCGGACGAGCCCAATTTTTGCCTAATATTGTCAATGCGTGGCGAATCTCAAAACTGTTTTCAATACCAGTCGATGGGATATTCAAAGAAAATACACCGCTAATTCGAACGTCAATTAGAATGCATTTAACAGTATTCAGAAGGAGAAAAATACATGCAGCAATACAACAGTTATTGTTTGAATTTTTGTTGGTTTTTTATTGTTTGATCTCGAGCAATGTA
The DNA here is from genome assembly GCF_036588685.1 of Mytilus trossulus. Classification (NCBI taxonomy): domain Eukaryota; kingdom Metazoa; phylum Mollusca; class Bivalvia; order Mytilida; family Mytilidae; genus Mytilus; species Mytilus trossulus. The sequence goes on along the minus strand of NC_086373.1, from coordinate 10,304,046 downwards.
AGGTGAATTTCTAGTCAACTTAGAATTTCTAATATGTGTCTTGGCAGGTAAACTCCTTTGCCACGTATGGAGAATAACTTTATTCTATAGTTAAATACGGAAAATGTAACTCTAACTATCAAGCGGCTCGTTGGTCTAGGGGTATGATTCTCGCTTTGGGTGCGAGAGGTCCCGGGTTCGAATCCCGGACGAGCCCGTTAATTTTTGGAACGGTTTATAGGCGTTTGGATTCAATGAAATTGTACTTTTGTATCTGCCATTGACATTCAAAGCAGTCTGGCTCAGAAATTGCTCAGCATGTTGTCCCATCACTGATGAGGAAAAGTGGTCAAATGGAGATAGAGGAGTTGACATTCTGGTACATGCATTTGTATTCCGATGATTTTGACCTTTTTTCGAAGAATGTTTTATTTTCGTTTGTTCAGGCTGTAAAACAACTTACCTTGATTATCACCATCAACTTGTGCAATGAAGGAAATGTCGGTATCGGATTTAGCTAGCGTATAAGTAGGATACACATGGAGACGACAGAGCTAGAAGTGTCTGCTTTTCAATTGATTGTGCAGAAGAAAGGCAAACCCCATCCCATGCCAAGAGAATTTCCGTGACGGCGAAAATTAACACGAACACGCACCTGTTGCATGCGGAAACGGGTGCTATTCATCTTGATTGCACCATTTTTTAATCGGACCTTGCTTGAAATATGGAAAACTTCGCTCTTACTTCAACTGTTTCCGTAGTGTAGTGGTAATCACGTCCGCTTCACACGCGGAAGGTCCTGGGTTCGAGCCCCAGCGGAAACATATTAATTTTTGGGTAATTCGGATCATCGTGAACTGTGCTTATTATAGTGCCTTGAGATAGTACTCCTTCGGTGTTCTTTTGCAGCCGACGCATGTCGTTCATGTTAAATTGAACATATCACCTCTAATTAAAATCTTTGAAATCGTCTACACTAAGAACCTTAGACAAAGTTCTTTAAAGCAGGTGACTTTTAATAATTTGCCGTCCTGATTTCAAAGGTAACAAAGCAAGAGAGGCCAAACGTATAACCCAAGGCAACACGAAAATAGCAACAAGCGGTGTCATTTCTGAATTTTATAACTATTATTTAAACGTAAGTCAGCTATACAGGCTCGTTGGTCTAGGGGTATGATTCTCGCTTAGGGTGCGAGAGGTCCCGGGTTCGAATCCCGGACGAGCCCAATTTTTGCCTAATATTGTCAATGCGTGGCGAATCTCAAAACTGTTTTCAATACCAGTCGATGGGATATTCAAAGAAAATACACCGCTAATTCGAACGTCAATTAGAATGCATTTAACAGTATTCAGAAGGAGAAAAATACATGCAGCAATACAACAGTTATTGTTTGAATTTTTGTTGGTTTTTTATTGTTTGATCTCGAGCAATGTAAGGTGAATTTCTAGTCAACTTAGAATTTCTAATATGTGTCTTGGCAGGTAAACTCCTTTGCCACGTATGGAGAATAACTTTATTCTATAGTTAAATACGGAAAATGTAACTCTAACTATCAAGCGGCTCGTTGGTCTAGGGGTATGATTCTCGCTTTGGGTGCGAGAGGTCCCGGGTTCGAATCCCGGACGAGCCCGTTAATTTTTGGAACGGTTTATAGGCGTTTGGATTCAATGAAATTGTACTTTTGTATCTGCCATTGACATTCAAAGCAGTCTGGCTCAGAAATTGCTCAGCATGTTGTCCCATCACTGATGAGGAAAAGTGGTCAAATGGAGATAGAGGAGTTGACATTCTGGTACATGCATTTGTATTCCGATGATTTTGACCTTTTTTCGAAGAATGTTTTATTTTCGTTTGTTCAGGCTGTAAAACAACTTACCTTGATTATCACCATCAACTTGTGCAATGAAGGAAATGTCGGTATCGGATTTAGCTAGCGTATAAGTAGGATACACATGGAGACGACAGAGCTAGAAGTGTCTGCTTTTCAATTGATTGTGCAGAAGAAAGGCAAACCCCATCCCATGCCAAGAGAATTTCCGTGACGGCGAAAATTAACACGAACACGCACCTGTTGCATGCGGAAACGGGTGCTATTCATCTTGATTGCACCATTTTTTAATCGGACCTTGCTTGAAATATGGAAAACTTCGCTCTTACTTCAACTGTTTCCGTAGTGTAGTGGTAATCACGTCCGCTTCACACGCGGAAGGTCCTGGGTTCGAGCCCCAGCGGAAACATATTAATTTTTGGGTAATTCGGATCATCGTGAACTGTGCTTATTATAGTGCCTTGAGATAGTACTCCTTCGGTGTTCTTTTGCAGCCGACGCATGTCGTTCATGTTAAATTGAACATATCACCTCTAATTAAAATCTTTGAAATCGTCTACACTAAGAACCTTAGACAAAGTTCTTTAAAGCAGGTGACTTTTAATAATTTGCCGTCCTGATTTCAAAGGTAACAAAGCAAGAGAGGCCAAACGTATAACCCAAGGCAACACGAAAATAGCAACAAGCGGTGTCATTTCTGAATTTTATAACTATTATTTAAACGTAAGTCAGCTATACAGGCTCGTTGGTCTAGGGGTATGATTCTCGCTTAGGGTGCGAGAGGTCCCGGGTTCGAATCCCGGACGAGCCCAATTTTTGCCTAATATTGTCAATGCGTGGCGAATCTCAAAACTGTTTTCAATACCAGTCGATGGGATATTCAAAGAAAATACACCGCTAATTCGAACGTCAATTAGAATGCATTTAACAGTATTCAGAAGGAGAAAAATACATGCAGCAATACAACAGTTATTGTTTGAATTTTTGTTGGTTTTTTATTGTTTGATCTCGAGCAATGTAAGGTGAATTTCTAGTCAACTTAGAATTTCTAATATGTGTCTTGGCAGGTAAACTCCTTTGCCACGTATGGAGAATAACTTTATTCTATAGTTAAATACGGAAAATGTAACTCTAACTATCAAGCGGCTCGTTGGTCTAGGGGTATGATTCTCGCTTTGGGTGCGAGAGGTCCCGGGTTCGAATCCCGGACGAGCCCGTTAATTTTTGGAACGGTTTATAGGCGTTTGGATTCAATGAAATTGTACTTTTGTATCTGCCATTGACATTCAAAGCAGTCTGGCTCAGAAATTGCTCAGCATGTTGTCCCATCACTGATGAGGAAAAGTGGTCAAATGGAGATAGAGGAGTTGACATTCTGGTACATGCATTTGTATTCCGATGATTTTGACCTTTTTTCGAAGAATGTTTTATTTTCGTTTGTTCAGGCTGTAAAACAACTTACCTTGATTATCACCATCAACTTGTGCAATGAAGGAAATGTCGGTATCGGATTTAGCTAGCGTATAAGTAGGATACACATGGAGACGACAGAGCTAGAAGTGTCTGCTTTTCAATTGATTGTGCAGAAGAAAGGCAAACCCCATCCCATGCCAAGAGAATTTCCGTGACGGCGAAAATTAACACGAACACGCACCTGTTGCATGCGGAAACGGGTGCTATTCATCTTGATTGCACCATTTTTTAATCGGACCTTGCTTGAAATATGGAAAACTTCGCTCTTACTTCAACTGTTTCCGTAGTGTAGTGGTAATCACGTCCGCTTCACACGCGGAAGGTCCTGGGTTCGAGCCCCAGCGGAAACATATTAATTTTTGGGTAATTCGGATCATCGTGAACTGTGCTTATTATAGTGCCTTGAGATAGTACTCCTTCGGTGTTCTTTTGCAGCCGACGCATGTCGTTCATGTTAAATTGAACATATCACCTCTAATTAAAATCTTTGAAATCGTCTACACTAAGAACCTTAGACAAAGTTCTTTAAAGCAGGTGACTTTTAATAATTTGCCGTCCTGATTTCAAAGGTAACAAAGCAAGAGAGGCCAAACGTATAACCCAAGGCAACACGAAAATAGCAACAAGCGGTGTCATTTCTGAATTTTATAACTATTATTTAAACGTAAGTCAGCTATACAGGCTCGTTGGTCTAGGGGTATGATTCTCGCTTAGGGTGCGAGAGGTCCCGGGTTCGAATCCCGGACGAGCCCAATTTTTGCCTAATATTGTCAATGCGTGGCGAATCTCAAAACTGTTTTCAATACCAGTCGATGGGATATTCAAAGAAAATACACCGCTAATTCGAACGTCAATTAGAATGCATTTAACAGTATTCAGAAGGAGAAAAATACATGCAGCAATACAACAGTTATTGTTTGAATTTTTGTTGGTTTTTTATTGTTTGATCTCGAGCAATGTAAGGTGAATTTCTAGTCAACTTAGAATTTCTAATATGTGTCTTGGCAGGTAAACTCCTTTGCCACGTATGGAGAATAACTTTATTCTATAGTTAAATACGGAAAATGTAACTCTAACTATCAAGCGGCTCGTTGGTCTAGGGGTATGATTCTCGCTTTGGGTGCGAGAGGTCCCGGGTTCGAATCCCGGACGAGCCCGTTAATTTTTGGAACGGTTTATAGGCGTTTGGATTCAATGAAATTGTACTTTTGTATCTGCCATTGACATTCAAAGCAGTCTGGCTCAGAAATTGCTCAGCATGTTGTCCCATCACTGATGAGGAAAAGTGGTCAAATGGAGATAGAGGAGTTGACATTCTGGTACATGCATTTGTATTCCGATGATTTTGACCTTTTTTCGAAGAATGTTTTATTTTCGTTTGTTCAGGCTGTAAAACAACTTACCTTGATTATCACCATCAACTTGTGCAATGAAGGAAATGTCGGTATCGGATTTAGCTAGCGTATAAGTAGGATACACATGGAGACGACAGAGCTAGAAGTGTCTGCTTTTCAATTGATTGTGCAGAAGAAAGGCAAACCCCATCCCATGCCAAGAGAATTTCCGTGACGGCGAAAATTAACACGAACACGCACCTGTTGCATGCGGAAACGGGTGCTATTCATCTTGATTGCACCATTTTTTAATCGGACCTTGCTTGAAATATGGAAAACTTCGCTCTTACTTCAACTGTTTCCGTAGTGTAGTGGTAATCACGTCCGCTTCACACGCGGAAGGTCCTGGGTTCGAG